>NC_089817.1:26964322-26999322 GCF_029633855.1 Hoplias malabaricus
AATGAAAAAACCCGTGTCAAACAACACACTCCGGCCAATTACAGATTCATCACCAAGACTCACGCTTGTACCGACGTACTGTGGAAGCCGGAGGGAATATGGGGTGCTTTGCCAAATTCTGAGCTCTATTTGCACTGAGGAAAAACAAACAGGGCGAGTGCAAAATGCACAACTCGGCCGAGGAACGAGGAGCAGTGGTGAAAATAGGCGTGGAAACGCAGGTTCTTGAGTTACAATGAGCGCCGATGGAATGCACGCCATGAGCAATGTTCCGCTTCACGGCAGCATTGACCCCAGCGCCTGTGAGGGGCTCCACGGGGGGGGGGCTTTCTTTTTTTTGGGCTTAAGGTTTAACCCCTTAAAACTCTGAAGTCCTGACTTCAATTCCGCACTCTCAGATTTACGCTTTTTACAGATTAGTTCAGTGGGTATCAGATGATGTCTAGCAGTGACTGGTGACTCAGCCAGTTTTCGTCAATATTTCTTTAGAACGTATGTATAGAGATATGATATTTACATTAGTGGTATGTCTTGGCTGAGAGACAACACGAGGCACAGGGAAAACTGTGTACGTTTGATTTCACTGTGGGACAAAGGGGTTAAAAGCTTGTTCCCAGTGTGTGTGTGTGTGTGAGAGAAAGGCCTTTGCTTCCTTGAGACCCAACAGCTGCATGCAGGTGGGAAACCCAATCGGGATCCCGCCACCCACAGGCCTGAGATCATCGGCGTCCCGGGCCAGCCAGTGACAGGGCCTTCCTTTGGCTCTGTCCGCTGCACTCATCGCCTACAGCTCACACACACACACACACACACATATGCACTGCTCTCTCCAGTGCTTGGGCCCCAGACACCACCTCATGATCACATCATCATCTGAGTCTGCGACAGGGGGAATACTGTCAGGTAACTATGGAGACAGAGAGGGCCGTACGAAAACGAAGTGGATGTCCGCTGCTGCGAGGTGATTACTCATCGGGCAATAGCTCCAGATGCAAGGTCACTGACGTTTCTAAAAAGAAATGTGCTGGAACGCCAGGCTCGGAAAAGACCTTTGCCTGCACAGAAAGGTTTTAGGGCCCCGACCCTATCTTTAGAAAACACTACGTAGAGCAGCATTCAGACAATGCAGGATCGAGCAGATCAGATTGCTTTCCAATGAAGGGAGAGCTTGTCTTCTCTTTCAAGCCAGTTATTCAGGATGAAGAGCTAGTCTCGGCTGTTGTGGATCACCTGGCTCTGTCTGCACAACACTTTTCAAAGTTCTGACGGGTATGTTCCAATGCCTAACTCGCCTGTGAAAAGAAAGCGGTAGCATTCATAGCTGCTTAATACCTCCGTAACCCTCATGTACACACACCCAGCAGCAGGCAGGTTCTTGAGAGAGCTCAGCTCCAGCGCTCCACTTTCAAACCCCCTGCTCCCCAACGGTGAGCCATTGGTGTGTGAGAGAGAGAGAGGGAGAGAGAGAGAGAAAGAGACAGAGAGGGAGAAAGACAGGCCTTCATGAATATGCAAAGGCAGCACAATGGGAAGCCAAAGAGCATTCTCCAAACCATTGAAGCTTTGAAGTCGACAGGGAATGCCGGGATTTTTAAAAAAAAGAAGAAAAACCTTCTCAAGAGGAATTAGAATTTGTCACAGCGAGGGTCTCTCTGAGGGAAGAAGAAGGGAGGGGGAGAATAAACCAGAAGGAACGTAAACGCAAAGATTCGCAGTCGTTTCTCTCTCTCTCTCTGGAGAAAGAGGTGTTGTCTTGAACACGGTTTAATGAGGGAACAGTGTCAGCTTGCCTCTCCATGGGAATCACATCATAATAAAACAGAGCAGAGGCTGTTTAAGAGGCTACAAAAAAAAAAAATAACAGAATTGCATCATTCGTCAAATAGCGGGGAACACGAGTTTCTATTTCTGAGTGCAGTCGTGAACAAGTGAAGTCTTGCACGCTCTCATTGCTTTCAAACGGAGCCTGGGCTGATTTGCTTATTTGATCTTCGTCTGGTGCAGGATGCGAGCTATTGGCAGACGCCCGCCCTTCAACACCAGCACGAGGCTCCGCGGCACACGTCCGTCAAACAGTTTACAGAACCTGCGGTGACAGCCAAAAGTCAAAAAGTGCATTGGCTTGAGCGGTTGCCAGGAGAACATAACGTATCTTCATATTTTGCTTTATGAGTCGCATGAAGATTCACAGGTCGTAATGCGAATGCGTAAGCGCCGTGCAGCTTGTAAAACTCTCACCTGCAAGCGGCTCGGGCCTTCAGCATGCCTCTCCCTCGCTTACGGTCAGTGGTGATGTTCAAAATCCCAAATACTATCTTCTTCTTCTTTCAACTGCTCCCGTCTGGGCTTGGCACTTCTTCTTCTTCTTCTTCTTCTTCTTTCGACTACTCCCGTTGATCTGGCACAGTGTTACGCCGGATGCCCTTCCTGATACAAACCTCCCTATTTATCCAGGCTTTGTGACCAGCAAAGTCTCAAATACTACATCGTTAGATATAAGGTGGTATAGTTTATAGCGTATATTGTGTGTGTAGTGTTTTGGGGAACGCTAATGTTGAGATTCTCTGCCCAGGAGGACCAACAAGGGTCCACCTGTAGAGCGTCTGCCAAATGGCATGAATGTATGGCGACTAAACTTAAAAAAACCCTTTCATTGTATATAAGAAGTTGTACTTTTGTACTTTTGAAAGGTGTTTCAGAGTGGGGGAGCTAGCAAAATATTCTGATCTAAAAAAGGGGCACAGTAGAAATTGTAGGAACCCACTGCTTTAGGTCATGGCTGCCCCCTTAGCTACAGGAGGTCCTCGGGTTACGTCAGTCCCGAGTTACGATGTTTCGTGGTTACGACACATCTCCCATTTACTGTATAAAGCCTTGTTTTGACTTAAGTGGTTTTGCGTCGTAAACGTCGTAACGTGAACTTCGTGTTTGGTGTGCGCGGCGCGGCGGAAGAATACACGGTTACGCGGCTCGGGACCGAGGAGGATAGGTGTTAGGATAGGATAAGTGCTTACAGTATGTTATTTACGTACAGTATGTACGTATGTTCCGACTTACACCGAAAATCAGTTTACGACGCAACGTAAGTCGAGGACCCCCTGTACCATGATACTTCGTTCTGTGAGTATCACCTAGAGCTAGTTTCAGTGTCTGTGTTATGACTTGAGTTTATACAAGTTGTGGTCAATTTACACCAGCCGAAAACTAAAAATATCTATCTGTGGACGACAGGGTGGACTCTGGTCTGAAGAGGTGACATGGTCCCAGCTCCAGCTTTACGGGATCGGTCAGAAAGAATGCAGATGTCCAACAGTTGGCCTGTCGAAGCGAATCACAAGCACACAACTTCTCAAAGCACATTTATGAGTCGCCTGACTTGGTGTGCATTTTTAACACGAACTCGTTCTTTTTTCAGAATTCAGCCTTCAATCCACTACATGGCGGTATGCAACTGCGATTGCTTGAGGGACGACCACAGACTTATGTTTATGTGAGCAGGAGGATATGGATATGGTTTTGTCTGAAGGCTGAGACCATGGACAAAGCGCCGTAAAACTGACAGTGGCTTCCTGTTTAAAATAATACCAGCAAAGTGTGTCGTGGGCCATACAGTGCCTTTCTGTATTTCTTCATCAAAGAGGTGGAGTTGTAGAGCAGCTCAGAAAGTCAGAACAAAAGTTCAGGAGGGGGTGGAGGTAGTGGGATTCCAAAATGACTCTTTAATGAGGTTTCCTCATGTCCGATAAAGGGCTGTAGTACGGAGTGTAGATTGGAGAAGCAGCTGTCAGACTGCAGCGTCTGGGTTTGATTCTCGTCCAGTCTACCCTGACCTTTTTTTTTTTTCCTGGGGGGTATGCACTGCTGAATAGAGCTGCAGAGACAGAGGGAGCTGGGACTACATTCCAACATCCCCAATGAAATTTAAGGCGGCCCAAAGGGACTGATCCGCCGCTGCAGATCTATAGAGCTCCCCTGACTGATCTTCCCCAATGCCAATCCCATCTTCAGCCTCAAACGCAAACACCCAGACCTGAAATTTTGATCCAATCCCAAATATAGCCTCGACCAAGTTCAACCCGACCTAAGCCTCAGCACCCAAATCCAAATCCAGCCAAAGCCTAATAAAATTCTGTCTGAAGTAGAATACAGTCCTATAATATTGTCTGAACACCACTGTAGCCAGATTCAATTTTGACAAATGCTGCCTGAATCTGACCGATCTGTTTAATACAGGTGCTACCAATGGGTCTTCCAAAAATGCCACTATTTTAGGAACCATTTTAGTTCCATAAAGAACATCAAATATTGTTTGTTTGTTTTTTACTTGTGTAGAGGGTTTAATACTTAAAATATATATATATATATATATATATATATACAAACTCACATCAAAAACAATTTACTAAAGAACCCTCTGTTATGTTTAACTTTTCTTTCTTCATCCTAGTTTTTGCCAGTTTTCTCCCCCCGATTATTATTTGACCATTCCACCCGTCAGTGAGTCTCCACCAATCACCCAGCCCCAAGAATGTTCTTTTTTTTCCAAATTATGCAACCTTACTTAACAGCTTAACATGCAGAAAGAGAATGCAAACTGCCCAGATCTGTCACATCAGCTGAAAGATGTCCTTCCTAGATAGCACTATAAGTAAAGTAATGAGGGTGTAGAATAAAGGCCACCCCACCCATCCAGTGAGCAAGGCCAACACTAGGACTCCCAACCTGACATGTCTGAGATATTACGGTCTATAAAACTCCTGACGGGGCCAACGCTTAGACAAATGTGTCGTGGATTTGATCAAACGTTTGTCAAGCTTCACATTAAGTATTGAATAGCTGGCGGTTTTGTAGAGCTGAGGTGCCTTACGGTCATCCACACAGACGTTTTGAGCAAATAAAAGTGAAGAAATGGCCAATTCAAATAATTTATTTTGAAGAAGCTTGTGCATGCTTGAATAAATGCAGCAATTTTACAGAAATGAACTGCCACTGCTAAACGCTCTTAACTCTGCATGGCATAAAGTGGACACGGAAGGGTTTGCTCTACAGTGCGAAGCTTGTCTGGGGTTGTTTATTTGTTGCGCCATAGAGGAATGTACAGAGTCCCAGAGGAAGAGCGGAAGAGAAATTGGAAGTCGTACCATGTGTACCATGCTGAAACCACTGAATCCTTATCGTTTCCACCATCACAAGTGCAGACTCAGGGCATCGTGAAGGAACCACAGGGGAATCTCCTTTACTCCCATAAGCCATGAGGCCTGAGGCTGTGGATTTTCCAAATGAAGCAATACACATCTCCAGCAGACACAAGGACCATTGACATGTAAGTTAAGTTTAGTTAATGTGCTGAAATGAACCTGCAAAAATAGTCAAAGGGGATGATATCAAGTTTTCTGTAAATCCAGACAGACATTGTTATTTACCCATTGCCACGCATGGAATCTCTTAGCATCCACTTCTAAACCAGAGATAAACTATTCACTGCACAGTCAGAGGTGCAAGAAATGGCTGCAGTAATGTGGTCATCATACTGGAACACAGTGGCATAGAGGAAATTGAGCTATGAAGCAAAGCTCTCAATTTACCAGTCGGTTTAGGTGCCTAACCTCACTTATGGTCATGAGCTTTGGACAATGACCCAAAGAAAAAGATACAAGCAGCTGAAATGTTTTAAATCCAACTGTTTATTAGGCCCAGAGTTCTGTGAACTGATGAAGAACTCCGCAATCTGTGAGGAACTCAGAACTGAGCCACTGTTCCTTTGTGTTGAGAGTTGCCAGTTGAAGCAGCTGGGCCACCTAAGAAGGATGGCCCCTGGACACCTTCCACCTGAGGTACACCGGGCATGGACAACTGTGATGAGGCCACAGGGTAGAACCAGGACAAAAAGGGACCATTGAGCATGCCTAGGGATGCCCCCAGAAGGATCTAGAAGAAGTAAAAAATGTATATTTTGTAAAGATATTACTTTTACACAACCATTTATTGGCCATCTGCTTGTCCTCGAATTTGAACAGATTGTGACTAAGATGATGCCTCGTGGTGCTTTTCCACTGCATGGTGCCTACTTGACTTGGTTCTACATGACTATTATGATTTTCCATTAGACAAATTTGTAGAGCTCTGATTGGACACAGAGACATGATGAAATGAAGACATCCGGCACAAGGTAGCCATCTTTTGAATCTCCAAACTACAGTAGAGATCACATTTGTTATTATTCCACTTAATGGCAATTCGTACAATATGCCATGGTCTTTTGAACAACAACAGGTGAATACATGATAATTAAACAATGCACTGGTCCCATTGGGGGGTGGGGGGGGTAGCGGTGGGGGTAATTGTAACGGAAAAACCTACAAGGAAGACGAAACTTGCAGATGGCACATAGATGTTTTGGAACGGGACATGGTCCAAGAAGAACCACTGAACTGGTCCTGAATTTACCTGCCTCTCGGAAGCAGAAGCAGCCGACCACTGACATTCAGTAGGCTACACACACACACACACACCATGTGCCCCTGGTTGGAACAGAGGTGCCCAGACTGGAGAAAGGGCTGTGATTTTCCATCGCTAAGGCAACTGGCACCACAGGCCAAGAACAGCACTAGAGTTCCCTCTGGCCCATCCAGCACCATAGCTGAGTCTTGCAACTTGCTAATGAGAGGGGCGCCTTGTTTGTGTCAAGTCAGTCTGCCAAACTGTCATAGCTAGGTTTCCTCTGGCTACAGACGGCCATTGCTTTTACTCAAAGGCAAAAGGTGCCCTGAATCCATAATGGCTGAACACATCTGGAGGTGTCCTAATGATACCTGAATATCTGCCCTCAGTCCCAAACAGGTCCACACAGACAAGTTGACGGAGCGTACGCCACACAGAACGCCAGAGAATTTGTCACTAGGCTGGGAGAGAGGCAAGCATAATGCAGAGACCCCCTTTTCAAGTAGAACACCTGATTCAGCAGGAAAGCTCAGCCGGGTTTCCAAGAGGCTTTTGTGCAGTGTGGGAAGTGAATCAGAAGACCACACGGTGAATCATGAAGAGAGAAGCATGTCTGACACCTCCACTAAGACTAGGGTGTTCACAGCATTACTAACTAGCCACAGCGCATTAATAGTCATGCCATTTCACACCCACATCTAGTGCGGAGCGAGGGAAAGTGAGGGGGAGAGAGAGCGATCTGGGCTCTGAATAATTAGCTGCTGTAAATGTGAAATATGGAAAGAGAGTGAGATTGGAGTAAAAGCCTCGAGTGCTAATGGTGCAGGCTGGCCGGCGTGGAGACGGCTCTACTCTGGCTTCACACTAGGCCTTTCACTGAGGACCCCGGCACACACAGCGGAACAGAAGGGCTCTTGTTTCAGCCTCTTGTAAAACAATATTGCAAAAAGAATCATTACAGCACTTGAGCAGTCAACACCCCACACACACACACTCCACACACACCCAATACTGCTTTTCTAACCTGCCTCAGAAGACCTCAGATGGTACACTGCTGGGAATCAAGACAAGGAAGACTAGGAGACAGAGATTTTCATTCCTTTGCACACGGAATCCATTTCTACTTCCACTGAGCTCTTACAAGCCTAGAGTCATTATTGCCATTTTGTTAAACACGTTATTTACGTTGCATGATTACATAAATGTTGAAATTAAATCGCACCTGCTCATCCAGCTTCAAAAGGACCTTTGTTCCCCATTGGTGTAGTTACTAACTGTTATTTTTACAACTGAATAATCTGACATTCATTCATTAATTCATTGCAGCATTTCAATAAAATGTTAAAAGCAATGCCCCTTTTAAACACCTGTCCTCACCCACCCATACCACATGTTCTGGGCTACTGCTGGCTCTCTTTTTTGAAGCAATATTGCCTGCTGTAGAGTAGAAGGGCTCAGATGGTACAAAGGTGCCAGGTAGAGTTCTTCATTCCAGCACCACAGCAGCGTTCTCCCCCTGTCCAAAGTGCCCTGGTCAGTATGACCGGTTTCAGCGCTTCTTTATTTAATTTAGAATGAGCCACATCTGAGATCAGTGTGAGGAGAAGCTTTGTTTTTAGTTTTATCCATATTTAATGGTTTAGTTTTGCACTGTTAACATCAACTGTGACTGAAACACAGGGTAGCAACCTTGATGCCTTGCTGCTTGTGCCGTCTTATGGGTCAGTGCCTCAGAAAACAGGCATTGTGTGTCGACATGAAGGTTCCTGTGGTCATTTTTCACAGTTTGCCGATTGGGAGTTTCCAGATCTGCAAATGTGCACAGGCACTGAACAAGTGATATTTTTCATACTATGTCCTTGTTAGGGCGGCACGGTGGCGCAGCAGGTAGTGTCGCAGTCACACAGCTCCAGGGACCTGAAGGTTGTTGGTTTGATTCCTGCTCCGGGTGACTGTCTGTGAGGAGTGTGGTGTGTTCTCCCTGTGTCTGCGTGGGTTTCCTCCGGGTGACTGTCTGTGAGGAGTGTGGTGTGTTCTCCCTGTGTCCGCGTGGGTTTCCTCCGGGTGACTGTCTGTGAGGAGTGTGGTGTGTTCTCCCTGTGTCCGCGTGGGTTTCCTCCGGGTGACTGTCTGTGAGGAGTGTGGTGTGTTCTCTCTGTGTCTGCGTGGGTTTCCTCCGGGTGACTGTCTGTGAGGAGTGTGGTGTGTTCTCCCTGTGTCTGTGTGGGTTTCCTCTGGGTGCTCCGGTGTCCTCCCAAGGTCCAAAAACACACGTTGGTAGGTGGATTGGTGACTCAAAAGTGTCCGTAGGTGTGAGTGTGTGAGTGAATGTGTGTGTTGCCCTGTAAAGGACTGGTGCCCCCTCCAGGGTGTATTCCTGCCTTGCGCCCAATGATTCCAGGTAGGCTCTGGACCCACCCGACCCTGAACTGGATAAGGGTTACAGATAATGAATGAATGAATGTCCTTGTTAATGAGGACAGTTATAGACGATGAATGATTAGTTCTAAATCATAAAAGGCTTTCCTCCTCACCTCCACAGCCCAAACTGGGAGAGGTCGGTTGGGGTTACTCTTTTAGCACACCTCAGGCTATTATGCAGCTGTATTCACTAGTTATGAGGAGTGTCTACCAAGATTTGGACATCTCTTCTATTTCAGAACACAAATGTGTTTCAACTGAAGCTGAGTGTGGGGCTGTAATGAGCTGCGAGTGAGTGATCATTAATTTAAGATGACAACCTGTTTTTTGTTATTCCTGGCAATAGGTGAAAATGAGGATTAATTAATCGAAGAGTTCAGACAAGTCTGGAATGGATAATATTTACACTTCTGTGGCAGTGGCAGGTACGTTCAATTAAAGTCATTTATTATGCGCTATCAGTGTGAAGAATCACAGCGCACTTGCCAAATCCACAAGAGCTTTTAATGAAGGGATTGTTTCTAAGTGTCTGCATTACAATCTGCGGACAATGCTTCTCAAAAGGCTCTAATTAATGCCTATAGTGATAGTCCAACAAAGTAGGGTGGACACCAGGGGTCAGTGAACTGCCCTACAAACCCTCGCTGACCCCCACACCTGCCTGAATGCGTTAGGCTGGATGTGTCCCTGTGCTTCTAACACCTGGGCTCTGATGGCTTGTTTGGACCGCTAACATTGGACACACACATGCCTCTGATCTACATACTCTACCACAAGACAGGATTATAGTCAGATTATCACAGGCATTTATGCTGCACCATGCCGCCACAAATCAAAATCAAAGACGTTCCACATTCCTTAAGGGCCTTGAACACATAGATATAAGCAGTGTCTTCTCCGGCTCTGCTACAGCAGCATGAGGACAACAGAAGACGTTAAGACTGAGATTGGAAAGGGACCTGATCATTCCAATACAGTCATTCATATTAGATTGGGAATTCCCTCAATACAAATAATACATTTGTTGCTATTTTCACAGTGAGAAAAATTAATTTGTTCAGTTCATGTGTGCAGTGATGTGTTTATCTGCAGTCGGCCCTGCCACAAACTGTGAAATAAGACCACCTAGTCAGTTGTCGTGTGTTGCCTAAATAAGTAAACTTGAGAGGTTCTGATACTTTGTTGCATCATACATAGAGTGCAGGGACTTAAAGGCTAAGCAGCAGCTCTATGAAAGTGTCAAACAAATAAATACAGTGGAGTTCGAGTTCCTAACTTGTGTTTATTGATAGTCAGAAAACATGTTATTTCTTACTAATTGAAGGAATAAGGTTTAAAAGACCCCCCCCCCCCCAACGGTGTTGGGAAACTCTAATAGGCGTCTTGCCTGTGACGTAGACGGTGGACAACAACTCTAGAAGCTGCACTTAATTTAATGCAAAATGACGAAAAGGTGTGTTGTTTTTGTCTGCAATCATTCAATGTACAGTGGGACATCTGTGCACAAATGGCCCAAAGATCCCAAAATATCCAGAAAATGGACTAAACTTGTCAACTTTAAACGGGCACTTTGGAAAGGACCATCCGCTCACTCCGTTATCTGTAGCTCATTTCACTGGCGCTTTTCCAACAATATGGGCATGTAAGGACCCCAACGAAAGGTGTTCAAGAGCCTCTGTAACATGGAGGTAAACAGGGTAAGGACACTCACTTCGCCTGTTTTAGTTGGTGTTAGTTAACGTTAGCTTGACTCGCTAAACTCGGTGTCTCAGATTATACTCGGCTACGTAGCTGCATTACGGAGGTTTATAGTGTCGGATGAATTCGAGTTCGACTTCGATCACATTTACAAGAATAACGGTACCTCTAAATTTGAGTTTAGCTTATTGCTAGGCTATCGTCATGAATAATGTTGGTTATTTAGCTAGATACTGTCATAACAGTCAGTCATAACGGTGTTTTACCGCGGCGTTGTTCAGCTGCTGTCCACCAGTGACGTCACGGTCGCGTTCAAGAATTTCCGTAGAGAGCTCGGGTTTTTCCATCAATTTAATAAAATTGTCAGTTTTAAAGCAAATTAAGTATGATATTTTAATTTTAATTCATACTTATATCTGTCAGTAACTAAAATAATGTGAAATATTCATGGAGGTCCATTAAGTGGTGCTTAGCCAGGTGCCCCTGTTACTCGTCTGAGTATCTCCATTTAGAGAGAGCGAAACAGAGTAAAATAGTTAAATAGAGTAATACAAATACAAAAAGTGCTGAGAAATTATAGCATTGATTAAAAACAAAGAAAGAGAACCCAGCTTAAACGGCTAAAAACCAGTGCTTCTGCACCTCGCTCCTAACTACTGTGCACTCTGGGTCGGGATTATCTTTAAAAGAACAGGTGCTGAAACCGAACTTTCTTAACATGGCTGTTTAGATGGAGGAGAATGCTGCTGTAGTGTTTTACCCTTGTGGTATTTTAAAGAAAGCACCCAAGACTCTTTATCACCTGTTGCGCAGTTAGAGCAATTCGGTTTCCTCTTTTTAAAAGCATCATTAAAACCAAAAAAATGAGCTCAGATTCAAAGACACTCAACTAAAACGAGCTTGAATTCTCCCATGTTGCTAATTTTAATCTGAACCCCAAATGAACCACACCAATGAGGGCACAAAGCTGAATGGACTGAGTGGTGCCGTGCAGTAATTAGGAGGTTCTCTATTGTCTGTTCTAGCATGCGTTTGTTTGTATTTGGTTTGGTTATTTACAGCTGTCCTCGCCTTGCCAGAGAACCCTGAGGCAGGGACGGGAGAGGCGGGGGAAGTGTTTAGACTCCGGTTGTTGTGGACTAGAACCCTTGACACATCTTACAATAACAGGAGCGGAAGGGGGTGGGGGGGGAACAGCATGGGTGAGTGGCGCTGCAGGGCCCTGGCGTCAGAAGTTCATGCACTGGCCTCCATATTCACACTGAAAAACAAAGAGATTACACAGCCTCGCGCTAACGAGGCCCCGTGCAACCGGGTGGCGCCACCTGTCTCCCCTCTCCAATTAGAGCCCAGTGGACGGAGCGGCAACCCAACGGACCCGGGGTGCGCACAGACCCCGGACACGGGACAGGAAAACACTGCAATATGGATGGAAGGAGTACAAAGGAATGCCAAAAAGAGAGAACCAATTAATTTAATTTAATTCCAGGGTTTGAGAGCCCTGGTTCAAATAAACAAACATCCTTTATGAGGAACAAACATACATGTATATGCCATTATATTGCATATATTAGGACACAATTAATTATTAATTATCACATTATAACATGTGATAATCAATAAAACATAACATTACTCTCCAATAACCCAACTTTGGCCATTTTGAATGTTTCTCAATGGGTTAAGATAAAATGATCATGCGAAGGGTTAAACCCTGGCACACCGTGCTCTGTAAACAACTTGAGAGTTACAGTGATCCGAGGGGCGGGCTGGACAACATGGCGCTGGGCAGAGTGATGAAGAGAGAAAGAGAGGAGAGGAGGCCGGCCGAAGGGACGAGGAGGAGTCCGGAAGGGCTGAGTCCTCCAGGGTTCACAGAAGCTATAATCATAGGAAGAAAGAGGAGGGCTTGCGTGGGGGGGTGGGGGCAGGGGGTGTGTATACAATATCACACTTTTCCTAACAAGCAGTAATTGTGTGTATGCAGAGTGCACGTGCAGGAATGTCTGAAAGCGGCCAGGGTTCAGGAAGAGAGCTCACCCAGGACAAAAGCTTAGTCCACCGCCAATGTGTTTTATATCAAATTAGCACCAGGATAATGTCTGTGAAGTCTCTACACTCGCTGTCCATCCTCTCGCCTCCACTGACCACACTGGAGCACTTTCTAGCTCTACGAGTACAGACTGTAATCCACCATCCATACTTCGTTAGCCCCTTGGTCAGAAACCCCATGTGACCACCACAGAGGCGGTAGGCTATTATTTGGTTGGTGGGTCATTCTCAGAGCTGCAGTGACACTGACGTGGTGGTGGTGTGTTGGTGAGAGTTGGGTTGGTATGAGGGTGGATGAGACACAGCAAGTGCTGCTGGAGTTTCTAAAACCCTGACTGAGAATAGTCCACCAAACAAACACACCCACTACCCAAATTATTCCTGCTTTGTGGTGGTCCCGACCAATCAAGATCAAGGGGCGTTGCCACATATTCTGTAACTGTAGAACTAGAAAGTGCACATACGTTCGAACTAAGAAGTGAACAGCGAGTATCGATGAAAGGAGGTGGTATTATTGTTGCTGATCAGTGAAAACCCCCCAGCACTGGGCTAAGGTGTGAAGGGTCAGTGTCCATTCGCCTAACTGGAGATTCAGAGGCTAAACATGTCTCGGCTGATCAACTACAACTGGACTAATAGGAACTGGACTCCCACCCCCAGTACCGGAACTACTTCTTTAGGCTCAAGACAAACTGCAGGGCAGAGGGGTGTCCTCCAGCGGAAGGCAGAAAGCCACCTAGGACCGGACAACACAACGGGGACATTGTCTGCATTTTTTTTTCATCTAATCCTTGCTCATTTTAATTCTTATTTTAATTAATTTTGTCTATGTGTGAGTGAAGGCATGTCAGGGTGTGTGTGTGTGTGTGTGTGTGTGTGTGTGTGTGCCAGTCAGAGTCCTGCTGTCAGCACACAAACACAATGAGGGTACACAATTCCAGTCCCACAGCAGGTGTAGGGATCATCAGCCACGCTTGGCCTCCCAAATATAGTCCAGTCCCTGTTCACCCAGACGTGCGCACACACACACGTACACACACACACACACACTAGCAAAGGCTACACTCTCCTGTGGGTAAGAAAAACACACACGAATGCTACTAAAATTAGAAGTGTGTAAATGAATGAATGTTATTAGACGTCTGAGATATGACAAGATTCGAGGAGCGGAAAACGACTGCACGACTTTAGAGGACACCTAGGTTTAAGGGCGGTGATATTTTTGGTTGTGTTTGTGTAAATATGTGAGTGGGGTTCTCAGTGAATGAGTGAGAAAGACATGGAGGCTTGAAGATAAAAGCTGACTCACACACACACACACACACACACACACACACACACACACACAAAGCCCTTTGGAAAGCACTTTCAAGGTTTGTGTGTGTGCTCAGATCTGAACTACTAAAAAGCTGAAGCCACACATAAAAATGTTCCCGCTCATTATCCACTAACGAGGCACTGATGAAGGAGCCAGTGACTTGATTTTTCAAAATCCCTACATCATT
Source organism: Hoplias malabaricus (assembly GCF_029633855.1). Lineage (NCBI taxonomy): Eukaryota > Metazoa > Chordata > Actinopteri > Characiformes > Erythrinidae > Hoplias > Hoplias malabaricus. The sequence continues at coordinate 26,978,440 of NC_089817.1, forward strand.
AAATGGTTAAAGACAAAAGCAACATCATTCAAAGTGATGAAAGGAAATGCTCAGTTTTTGACAGAGAAACTTACCAAGTCAGAACCGGTCACTGTGGTGGTGACCGACGTCAGACGAGACCCTCACAGTGAGTTGATAATGAATGAACTGGTTGATTTCAGATTCAGTTTTGGCCTTATATATGTGTTATTTAAACCCTGACAGCTACAAATGGCTGACCATCATTTAACCATCACAACAAATGTGTGTAGTCGTCTGGCTATTTGGGATGGTACATAAAATCACAAACGACAAAGCGTAACAAGTCTGAACGTCTCTCTACATTTCCCCACTTCCCATCAACTCACTCTGAACGACTCTGTGTGGAAACTAACCCAGGAAGTGCACAGTCTAGCATTCAGCAGGTCAACATTTTTATTTTTACTTCATCTCTTCTTACTTTGATTATTTTTAAATGAACAGAATTATCTATAGCTCCTTCTACATCTCCACGTCCACCTGTACAACCTGGCAGTAACTTTATTTATTGTCAAATGATTAACTACGGTTAAGAGCGCATAGCTACAGTAATAACAGAGGTTTTCATGGTCATGTGGAGGCGGTGTTGAAAGAAAGGAAAATATATAAAAGAGAAGAAACATGTTATTGTCATTATGAAATGTGCATTTCAGCTGCGCAAGTGGGAAAGGGGAAGGGGCGAAAGTGCTGTTCCAGTAGCATTCATTTTAGCATTCGTTTCCGTTCCCAATTAACGGAATGGCTACAAATATATGAGCATTTGCATGACTCCGCCCACCCCTGGTGCTGCACCTAGAGAGTGGTGTTGTTCACAGTCGACTGGGCAGCACTCACAGTGAACACACACCTGTGTCTCGACCTTGCTCCTATCGCAAATTCCTTTTCCACGTTGGAGAATCTTCTGTCTGCATCGCAACAATAATAAATAATGCAGAGGAGAGAAAGGGCTCGTTCTCACAAATGAGCTGCTCTTGAGACAGCAGATGTGCACAGTGAAGTAGTGCTATCTCCTAAATGTAATGTGTGTGTGTGTGTGGGGGGGGGGGGGTTCGCCTCTCCCACAAACCTGAGCCAGGCAGTGTTAGCGGAGCGGAACGTTCCGGAGCTGAGCGTGCTGCTCTGCAGCACATCTGATACTGCTCACACACTCTTTCATCTCAGGCCTCTGCTCTTAAGGAGGCCATGAAAAACTCTGAAATGCTCCTCTGTATGTTTCATTCACAAACACACACACACACACACACACACACACACACACACACAATATCCCATTCCTGACGTGCTGGCCACATGGCCACTGACCAAAAAATCTAGAGGCCATAAGCACAGCAATATGTTGTGAGATGTTTGCTATTAACCCTCAGAGCTCTCAGCTGTCCCTAGTGATAATAAATGAATAATTAACCTTTAGAGATTTATTTTTCGTTTTATTAGTGTTTTAGTGCAGAAGTAGAGCTTTATTATCAGGACAAATATGTTTAGCGTTTACTCTAATCTTTACAAAAAATATAATTCTTTTAAACATATATATATTTTGTCCTGCTGTGTCACTGACTTAAAGACTACATTTTTTCTTTGTACATAATGTAAAAAGTATTTACAAAAGTAGATATGATATATTACATCACTAAGTAGGGCGTCACGGTGGTGCAGCAGGTAGGTATCGCAGTCACACAGCTCTAGGGGCCGGGAGGTTGTGGGCTCGAGTCCCGCTCTGGGTGACTCTGTGAGGAGTGTGGTGTGTTCTCTCTGTGTCTGCGTGGGTTTCCTCCGGGTGACTGCCTGTGAGGAGTGTGGTGTGTTTTCCCTGTGTCTGCGTGGGTTTCCTCCGGGTGACTGTCAGTGAGGATTGTGGTGTGTTCTCCCTGTGTCTGCGTGGGTTTCCTCCGGGTGACTGTCTGTGAGGAGTGTGGTGTGTTCTCCCTGTGTTTACGTGGGTTTCCTCCGGGTGACTGTCTGTGAGGAGTGTGGTGTGTTCTCTCTGTGTCCGCATGGGTTTCCTCCGGGTGACTGTCTGTGAGGAATGTGGTGTGTTCTCCCTGTGTCCGTGTGGGTTTCCTCCGGGTGACTGTCTGTGAGGAGTGCGGTGTGTTCTCTCTGTGTCCGCGTGGGTTTCCTCCGGGTGACTGTCTGTGAGGAGTGTGGTGTGTTCTCCCTGTGTCCGCATGGGTTTCCTCCGGGTGACTGTCTGTGAGGAGTGTGGTGTGTTCTCCCTGTGTCTGCGTGGGTTTCCTCCGGGTGACTGTCTGTGAGGAGTGTGGTGTGTTCTCCCTGTGTCTGTGTGGGTTTCCTCTGGGTGACTGTCTGTGAGGAGTGTGGTGTGTTCTCCCTGTGTCTGTGTGGGTTTCCTCCGGGTGACTGTCTGTGAGGAGTGTGGTGTGTTATCCCTGTGTCTGTGTGGGTTTCCTCCAGGTGACTGTCTGTGAGGAGTGTGGTGTGTTCTCCCTGTGTCTGTGTGGGTTTCCTCTGGGTGACTGTCTGTGAGGAGTGTGGTGTGTTCTCCCTGTGTCTGTGTGGGTTTCCTCCGGGTGACTGTGAGGAGTGTGGTGTGTTATCCCTGTGTCTGTGTGGGTTTCCTCTGGGTGACTGTCTGTGAGGAGTGTGGTGTGTTCTCCCTGTGTCTGTGTGGGTTTCCTCCGGGTGACTGTCTGTGAGGAGTGTGATGTGTTCTCCCTGTGTCTGCGTGGGTTTCCTCCGGGTGACTGTCTGTGAGGAGTGTGGTGTGTTCTCCCTGTGTCTGCGTGGGTTTCCTCCGGGTGACTGTCTGTGAGGAGTGTGGTGTGTTCTTTGTGTCCGCGGGTTACAGATAATGATTGAATGAATGAATGAACATCACTAAGTAATCATATATTTATAGCACGACAAATAAAACATGTATAAAAACGCAAATCAATTGTATATTAAAGCTACAATTCTAACTTTAGTCTTCAAAGTGTAAAACTGAAAACAGCAATGTTTGTGCCTGCCCTCTGCCACAAGGCCTTGTTCACACACATACGCTGGTATTTTCAATAGCTTTTTCTATGGATTTGGCCTTTCGTCCACACGCAAACTGCATTCTGGGACTGAAAAATAATGAGATAATACGTTTTAGAGACTTAATTATAAACTTTAGAGGTTTACAAGAAGAATTATGAGTTTTCAGTGTTGTCGTGTAGACAGGAAAACATGTTTTTGTTTTGTTCTGTCAACAGTGTGTGTCTTAGTTTAGAAGAGGCCATTTTGTGCAGTGATGGGCGCAGACAACAATGTGCTGGTTTCAACATCGCTAAGAGGATCTTGTTCCATGTTGTTACCAATAAATGTACAGTTACTCTTACACTATACTAAACAGTGACATCAGTATGTGCTGCCAACGGACCCTGCCAACGCTGCCAGTTTTGGTCGAGGCATGGAGGCACCTCTAGTTGGTGAAACAACTTTGAAAACAAGGTTGCTGCTGTTGGAAAACAGTGGGAGAAGTTTAGTATTTCATGGACATCCTTTTTGTCATTGAGGGAGCTGCTTCTCCCACCGGCTGAAGGGCAGAGCAGTGTGTTTTTACATATTAATGTGGATGGAAATTTAAAAAAAAGGTGTGTGGAGGAGATATTTTTAAAAATAAGAAGAATAAACGTGTGACTAGGCCCAAGACTAGCTCTTCTAATTAGAAGAGGAATAGGACCGAGTATGGACCTATTCACCCCAAATCGATGAGGCCTTAATACAGGTGCAGGCCCTACTTCACTCGGTGTCTAGCTGAGAGTGAGCAGGAAGAAAAGAACACTTCATCCCTCGATGAATGTGAGGAGAGGACAGGAGTGGCTTAGCAAGCACTTTACAAAATCAATACAGGGTAAAGCGTGTGAGGCAGGACATGTGTATGCTGTGTATGCTATTGTCTGATGCCATTTAAGACATGTAATACAGTCATCCCCGCATCGGCAAAACCAGACATGCAATCCAATGTGGCGTTCCGACAACACCCACACACAAGAGAGAGAGAGAGAGAGCAGCTGCATGAGGAGTGTGGAATCTCTATTAAGAGGGGTCCATTTGGGTTTTCTTCCACACTCGTACATACAGTCTAAACAGTTTGAAGTGCTGGTTTAGAGAGCTGTTTAAAATGTGCTTTTCTACACAAATACTCTGCATGGCCACTGGTTTAGACGCTCACTTCCCTAGTATTTGTTACGAAATCAAAGCTATCGACAGGGAGTGTGTCACCAGTTTGCTGCAGTTGCAGCCTCTACATTTTCAGGAACGTTCTAGATGCTGGAACATTGCAGTGATGATGTGATGGCATTCAGCCACATAAATATTGGCTAGGTCAGGTATTGATTGTTGAGGATTAGTTCTGGATCGCAACGGCATCCAAGAAGCATGAGATAGAGCCCCATCACTACAGAGACTGCATTTCCCCTGCCCTACAGTCTCTAGCCAAAGCTTGGCCTTGGGCATGGTGGTGTACACCCACCCAGCTACAAAACAGCAGCACTTTTAATTTGTTTTTCATTTATTCAACAAAATGAAACTAAAAATAAAGTAGTTTGAAAATGGTAAGCATTTACTGTAAAAAAAATAGAATAATTTATTGGTCACTTATTCGTTATGAGCTCTGTCAGGGAACAGTGCTGCAGAAGCATGTTCTTGGGGATAATATTGTATCCAAATGTACATGTGAGTTTTGGTTTAGACGATTTAACGATGTTGATTTTTATGCTGGATCTCATGAATAGAACATACGAATGCTTAATTTTTCATTCATTCATTCATTATCTGTAACCCTTATCCAGTTCAGGGTCGCGGTGGGTCCAGAGCCTACCTGGAATCATTGGGCGCAAGGCGGGAACACACCCTGGAGGGGGCGCCAGTCCTCCACAGGGCAACACAGACACACACACACATTCACACCTACGGACACTTTTGAGTCGCCAATCCACCTACCAACGTGTGTTTTTGGACTGTGGGAGGAAACCGGAGCACCCGGAGGAAACCCACGCAGACACAGGGAGAACACACCACACTCCTCACAGACAGTCACCCGGAGGAAACCCATGCTGACACAGGGAGAACACACCAAACTCCTCACAGACAGTCACCCGGAGGAAACCCACGCAGACACAGAGAGAACACACCACACTCCTCACAGACAGTCACCCGGAGGAAACCCACGCAGACACAGGGAGAACACACCACACTCCTCACAGTCAGTCACCCGGAGGAAACCCGCGCAGACACAGGGAGAACACACCACACTCCTCACAGACAGTCACCCGGAGGAAACCCACGCAGACACAGGGAAAACACACCAAACTCCTCACAGACAGTCACCCGGAGGAAACCCACGCAGACACAGGGAAAACACACCACACTCCTCACAGACAGTCACCCGGAGGAAACCCACGCAGACACTGGGAGAACACACCACACTCCTCACAGTCAGTCACCCGGAGGAAACCCGCGCAGACACAGGGAAAACACACCACACTCCTCACAGACAGTCACCCGGAGGAAACCCACACAGACACAGGGAGAACACACCACACTCCTCACAGACAGTCACCCGGAGGAAACCCACGCAGACACAGGGAGAACACACCACACTCCTCACAGTCAGTCACCCGGAGGAAACCCACACAGACACAGGGAGAACACACCACACTACTCACAGACAGTCACCCGGAGGAAACCCACGCAGACACAGGGAGAACACACCACACTACTCACAGACAGTCACCCGGAGGAAACCCACGCAGACACAGGGAAAACACACCACACTCCTCACAGACAGTCACCCGGAGGAATTCCACACAGACACAGGGAGAACACACCACACTCCTCACAGACAGTCACCAGGAGGAAACCCACGCAGACACAGGGAGAACACACCACACTCCTCACAGTCAGTCACCCGGAGGAAACCCACGCAGACACAGGGAGAACACACCACACTCCTCACAGTCAGTCACCCGGAGGAAACCCACACAGACACAGGGAGAACACACCACACTACTCACAGACAGTCACCCGGAGGAAACCCACGCAGACACAGGGAGAACACACCACACTCCTCACAGACAGTCACCTGGAGGAAACCCACGCAGACACAGGGAGAACACACCACACTCTTCACAGACAGTCACCCGGAGGAAACCCACGCAGACACAGGGAGAACACACCACACTTCCCACAGACAGTCACCCGGAGGAAACCCACACAGACACAGGTCCCTGGAGCTGTGTGGCTGCGACACTACCTGCTGTACCACCGTGCCGCCCCTGCTTAATTTTTACGTTGTTTTTTTTTAATAATTCATTGTCATTTCTAATACTGTGCAATAGCTTAAGTAATATTACAAAAGAGCAAGAGCAAGAACATTTAAATTTTAAATTACAATTTTATCTTTAAAAACCATAGAATTTGGTCTATATTTACATTCCAAATAATTCGTTTTTAGTTTATATATAGTCTCAGATTTTTAGTTTATTTATTATTTTTTCTTAAATCTTTAGACCTTTTAAGAATTTTTCTTTGGTTGTAAAAGTAACAATGTTGCCCCCAGCTCTCCGATCAACATCTGGGAGAGAGGTGAGTGGTGCTCTGAGATTGGCCGGTTAGCTGAGTGTGGTTGGGACAGCCGTGTGCAGGTCAGGGGGAAGGGTGCTCCCTCTCAGCCCCTCACATCTGCCTTGAATCATGGAGCGTTTTCTACATAATTGAGGTGCAGTGAGGTTGAAATGAGGGGACAATGATAATTACAGATGCAAAGGCGCCTCATGCTGGAACTTCCTTTCATTCAGAGACTCTCTGTCTGTTGTGATTCCTTTTTTTTTTAAAGTATTATTTTATTAAACCTTGCTTAACTACTTCATTTAACAGCTCCCCACTAATGTGGTGCAGGGGGAAACTCTTCTTACTGGAGTCATTCTCTGTCCAAATGAATCACTGAAGACTTAAACCATCACAAATGCATCTACAAAAGACAGTGAGGACAGCAACAGTGCTCTAATTCAGACTGTAATACAACTAAAGAATTATAAATATTACGTCTCTAGCCCTGATTAAATTAAGCCGTGACGGAGGAGTCTGCATGCACTAGTTTCAGAGATGCGGATTCGAGGAATCGACCTCTAACTTCAAACTTTGTGACATTCCTTAAGACTCAGATTTAACTCAGACTTTGAATCATGAGTCAAGACCTTGTTCAGATTGCAGATCTTACGATTCATGACCCCACTGAGGGAGTACAAGCTAAGTTCTTTACCACAGACTCATGGCTTGACTTGGATTCATGAATCAACCCAGACTTGTATCCCAGTGACACATGAGTCAAGTTGGATTCGTATCCGGTGAATTGTGGTTCGACTCAGATTTACATCCCAATGACTTGGGACTCAACTTGTGTATCACGGTGACTCATGTCTTGACTCGGCCTCTCTTGGAATGACCCATGATTCCACTCCGCCTCGCTCGAAGTAACTCGTGAGTGTCTCTAGTCTGCATACGCACACGGAGCCAGCCAAGGAGCACGGCGATGAGATACAAGATTCCTTTGTATCTCTATGTGCTTTAAAGACAAGGGCAAGTTTGTGTAATTGACTAAATCATGGATATCCTGACGTGACGTCTGCCAAAGAGTAAGAGCGGTGGAGCCGGTAATTCAGAGAGATCAGTTTACCCTCCGGGCCACGTCTGTTAAGCACACCATCCCTCCAGTTCACTTTAACACTTCCAGAAAGCTGAGTGATGATAAGCTTCTCTTGCTGATTTGATTACTGTCAATAAGCTGGCGAAGTGCTTCAACGTGCACGTCACACCCTCTGCCGTGAAACACCACATCTGCAAATCGTTCACTCGCTCCGTTCAAACTGCCATGACTGGCTGCGTTTTAAAATCGGTCTTTATCAAAGATGCAGTCAATCATTCGAGATACTTTTGGCGTCTAAAGCTTGAGTCTCTTGTTTTAGACTCGAGCTGTGACGCTAACGTATGTTACGAGTGCAGGAGGGTATTATTCTCTAATTACGCATTCATACATTCATTCATCTTCTGTAACCACTTCATCCTGTTCAGGGTCACCGTGGGTCCGGATCTGGAATCATTGGGCGCAAGGAAAGGAACACACCCTGGACGAGGCGCTAGTCCATCACAGGGCTCAGGCTCTAATTAGCTCTGTGCACATGGTATGCCTTCATCATCACAGACTAATTTGTCAAGTTGTTAAGGGGAATGTCAGACTGAAATCTACAAAGATCTGGTCTTAAAGGGGACATATTCTCCCTCTTTTCCACACGTTTCCACAGTTCTGTGGCCATATTGGAACACGGATCAAACACCACAGCTCTAAACAGCGCTGATGAGCCACCCTCTGTTCACCCAGACCCTGAGTGCACAGCAGTGAGGAGCAGAAGCTGTGGTTTTTAGCCATTTTCACTCTTTCTTGCTATTAGTTTCCTCCGTTTTTACTCTTACTCTTGTTCATTTTGCTCAGTTTAACCTCATCTTTGCACTCTCACATAAACCCAGGTCCAGTGCTTTGATTTGAGAACCTCAGGTGAAGGGGCGCAACAATTGTAAAGTCCCCACACTCTTTAAAAGATGCAGTAGAAAATCAGAACTACTTGAATGTTTTCTGCAGCCCACAAAAACGACTGGGTGGTCCTACTTCCTATTTTGTGGATTGGTAGACTCCAGATTAATGTGCACATTAATAAAGTTTTATAAGTCTATAATAATCAGACCATAAAGTCTATAAAGATCTGACTATAAGTCCAATGCTATGTGTATTTTCCCTGCTGCTCCACTCTGCTCTAAGGCCAGAGGAAGTGGGCTGGCAAGAGTGGCAGGTCAGATCTGATCGATAGTCTGGCCGTCTGTGCAGCATGATGCTTTCCTCTACTTGTCTTTTCATCAAGACTCTGTGTATGCTTTTTTTTCTGTTTGCTAATGTATCTCTATAACCTTCCGTCCGAAGCTTTCTCCCGGCAGTCAATAAACTCTGGAAATGTTATCCATGGCTGAAACATCACTCCCTCGCTTACTGTAAAGCTGCAGATTTGGGGGTCTGACTTCCCACGACACGACAGAAGATAACAAGATGAATGCGCAGTACGGTCAAGAAAAGGATACCAATGACTTTTGACGAATAGCTGTCAGGCTTTATTTTTAGCCTGCGCTACATAGCCAGTGGTCTTCAAAGTACACTTAGGTTTGACGAACGATTCCCACCCACACATTAACTATGGGAGTGTGACAGCCCAACAACAGCGTGTTGGCAACAAGACAGAGAAACCACAGCAGCAGCTATGATAGAAACATGCATCAGTCTCTCTGGAACATAAAAGAACTCACAGGACCTGAATGTAAATCAGATTTATTGTGTATTGTCCTTAATCCTGAAGCCCCCTCTAAATGAGCGTAGACAAAGGACAAATAAGAGATTTCTGTGTCCTGGAAGAGCACATTTAATACTGATCTAAGTGTCTGCATTCTATTTAGAGCTGGACGATGTGGACAGAATTTATATCACAATGATTTTTCAATTTTTCTACGATCTAATTCCGATATCGATACGAACAATTTAAAATTCACTGAAAAATCTCTAAGAAAAAACAACAAACATAACATCACCATCAAACATAAACTTAATGGCTTTGTTAATATTTATATATTTAAATCACAACTTCAAAATCATGGTGATGCTTCACAGACCCTTAACAGGAAGAGTCGTCGCTACTCCTGGCTCAGCACTGCAGAAACTGGACTATGTAACTTGTTCCCCACTCCCGCTTGATTTCAGGACACTACTGTACATGTCATTTCAACCCTGCAACTGTAGGGGGAGCCCAAGAACAAAAAAAATCTTACCTGTTGTTTACAACACATTGACATTTTACATCCACTTTGTGTTTATAAAAAAAGAGAAACTAGGCAAGCCCAGGTTTGCCGGACCACCATTAGCCATACAGCCATTGTCACAGAGGTGTTTCTGGCATTTCAAAAACAGGAACTGCCCAAAATACATCCCCTTGTCATTGAAAGATCTGGAGAAGCTTTGGTGCTTCATATTAATGTCTTTGTTTACATGTGTTTTTTATTGTGTGAGTGTGTTGTACAGAAAATATGACTTAAAAATGCAGAAATGAAAAAGGAGCACAAAGTTTTGTTCATAAAATAAAAACTAGAAGATCTACCACCAAAAAAAGAAGAGCAATAACATTTTGTTGATTTTAAGAATTACAATTTCTTATTTGTTAAATGTAACAGGTTAAAACAAGTGAAGATTAAGGAGGCTGTGCGCAGCTATATGACATTTTATAAACATATGAATGCCACATAATGTTTCCCGCCGGCTTCCCTTTACTATAGATCAGGCAAAGACACACACTCATGTGAAATAACACAAATTCAGCAGTCCTCTTTGTCTGTGAGATATAATACTGTGTAACTGTTGCAGAGTTACGAGGTCCTGCTGGGCTTGTGAACTAAACAACGCTGAGCCAAGGCTCTGGCCAACATGCATGGTTTCGCACCAAATTCAACCCCAGAAACACACACAAACGGAGCATGTTCCTTACTTTCATTCATTCATTATCTGTAACCTTTATCCAGTTCAGGGTCGCGGTTTCCTCCGGGTGCTCCGGTTTCCTCCCACAGTCCAAAAACACACGTTGCAGGTGGATTGGCGACTCGAAAGTGTCCGTAGGTGTGAGTGTGTGAGTGAATGTGTCTGTGTTGCCTTGTGAAGGACTGGCGCCCCCTCCAGGGTGTATTCCCGCCTTGCGCCCGATGATTCCAGGTAGGCTCTGGACCCCCCGCGACCCTAAATTGGATAAGCGGTTACAGATAATGGATGGATGGATGGGTCGCGGTGAGTCCAGAGCCTATCTGGAATCATTGGGCGCAAGGCGGGAATACACCCTGAAGGGGGCGCCAATCCTTCACAGGGCAACACAGACACACACACATTCACTCACACACTCACACCTACGGACCCTTTTGAGTCACCAATCCACCTACCAACGTGTGTTTTTTGGACTGTGGGAGGAAACCGGAGCACCCGGAGGAAACCCACGCGGACACAGGGAGAACACACCACACTCCTCACAGACAGTCACCCGGAGGAAACCCATGCGGACACAGGGAGAACACACCACACTCCTCACAGACAGTCACCCGGAGGAAACCCACGCGGACACAGGGAGAACACACCACACTCCTCACAGACAGTCACCCGGAGCGGGAATCAAACCCACAACCTCCGGGTCCCTGGAGCTGTGTGACTGCGACACTACTTACTTATTCACTATTATTCAGTCACTGTTTGTGTTGAAGAACCTACTGTTATTTTGGTTCCAGCTGGAAACCAATTTTTTTGGTTCATCAACCAGTTCCAAATTTAATTCACGAATTGGAATGTGAAATATGGCTGAACTAACAGTTCCTACTCGCACATGCACGTTTCAACATTAGGAGTCACTCAGTCAGTCAGTCAGTCGGCAAAAATGCCTAAACTAGTCCGGCCTCGTAGGTGGTCTGGCAAATACACCAAAGCTTGCTTTGTCTTATTCATACGCCCTTCACTCTGAATACATTACTCTGCAGAGGCTGACAATGCACTGTACTGGACAGTCACTCACACTGTACACTCCACTGCATAAATATGATATTTATATCTGTTTTATATCTGGGAATAACTGATATATATTTAGTAAAACATTTTATTAACATTAAATAATCTCCATTATTAAACTTCAGGTTTAAAAATTCAGTTCCCCAAGACTATTCCACTATAAACAATTCCATTCTACATTAATAACAGCTCTGTGCAAATGTAATGAGGAACTGCTTTAAAGTAAAGCCCACACACACACACACACACACAAACACACGCTCAAAAAGACCCCCACACTCCCATCACTGACCCTTCTGACCTGTTTCTCTAAAAACAGGCTGCTTAAATTAGCAGCACCTGATGCGTGACAGTGTCAGTCACAGGCCTTCTCGTTCACCACAGGTTCCCGATCACATGGCCATCATTAAGGAACCACACACACACACACACACACACACACACACAACTCTCCCGGCTCGTCCAACAGTCCACACATCTATCACTCAGCGTCCGTCACCTCTTTAAGGATATCCCCCCGTATCCTGAGGCAGTTTTCCATGAGCCTACTGAAGGGGGATTTCTGTTGTTGTTGTTTTTTTTTTTTTTTTTTGCTCTACTCTGTCTCATTCCTTCCAGAAGGCAGCAGTGCTTAAATAAGCTGAGGGATGACTGAATTAACATGATCTGATTTTTGGACTTCTCTAAGTGCTTCCATGCGTCAGCCACTTAGGAAAGACAAACTCAATCAGAGTTAAGTTCGGAGATCTGTTGTGATAAACATCTGGAAAACAAGCTTCAATTTGAAAGGTCCTGGAGAAAACTATGACTGTTCCAGTGGGGCTGGACACACTTTATTCCGTTTCTAGTAAAGCACTGGCATGAGCCTAAGTCCCTGCTCACACTAGAAGGTGACAAAGCTATAACTGACCAGTCATTTCCAAAGACAGCAGGGGATCTGTAGCTGCCATTTGGCGGCAGGCGGCAAGCAATGAGGTGACAGAGCGACAAGCGATGATCTGCGTTCAGATGTTCTCTACTTTATGCAAATGATTTACGTCATGGAGACAGGACAAAACGGAATGATGGTTCCATCGACACCTCAGACCAATTACAGAAGCCCACTCTCTGAGGAAACTTACAGTACTGTAGGGGTGGGAATCACAGGGCATCTTACGATACAATATTATCACGATACAAGAGACTCTGAGGTCACGGTGGGTCCAAAGCCTACCTGGAATCATTGGGCGCAAGTCGGGATTATACCCTGGAGGGGGCGCCAGTCTTTCTCAGGTCAACACACACAGTCACACATTCACTCACACACTCACACCTACAGACACTTTTGAGTCGCCAATCAACCTACCAACGTGTGTTTTTGGACTGTGGGAGGAAACTGGAGCACCCGGAGGAAACCCACGCAGACACAGGGAGAACACACCACACTCCTCACAGTCACCCGGAGGAAACCCACGCAGACACAGAGAGAACACACCACACTCCTCACAGACAGTCACCCGGAAGAAACCCACGCAGACACAGGGAGAACACACCACACTCCTCACAGACAGTCACCCGGAGGAAACGCACACAGACACAGAGAGAACACAACACACTCCTCAAAGACAGTCACCCGGAAGAAACCCACGCAGACACAGGGAGAACACACCACACTCCTCACAGACAGTCACCCGGAGGAAACCCACGCAGACACAGAGAGAACACACCACACTCCTCACAGACCGTCACCCGGAGTGGGAATCGAACCCACAACCTCCAGGTCCCTGGAGCTGTGTGACTGCGCCACCGTGCCACGCGTATTGATAATGTATCGCTAAAAAAAACAAAATACAATATATCGCCGTATCAATATATCGTCCCACCCCGACTGTACACACCCACAAGTGACATCAAAAGTAGCCCTGAACATGCTGAAGGGTGCCATGAGCAAATTGTCCCCTTCTAGGCTGAGCACAGGGAAAGGTACGACCATCAAGCCCAATGCCAAGTGAAGGCTAGAGGAGTATAGACTCCAGCATTGGGCTGTGGAGCAGTGGAAGTGTATTCTCTAAAAGGATGGAGTGCTTTTCCTTACCTCTGAAATGAGTTGGAGTCTCTTCTGTGATCTACAATGGATCATCTGACGTTCACATGGCTGACTGTCGTCAAATCCTCAAAGTGATGTTCCGATATCTAGTGCGTATCCTTCCCGAAGATTTGAGGCACACACTGCAATAAAGAGGAACAAACTCCTGATTAAAACCCCTGAATTCAGGAGAAATATTGAGTGGGTCATGATGGTTGTGACAGGGTGATCCACCTTTTAGAAGAGGAAACTACAGCATTCCATCGAAGTGAGTGAAGGACATATTATATATCACTGTCATAACAATCACCTCTATACACATAGCACCGTCGTTATTTCAGCCTCTCGCAGTCCTCCAGCAGCCAGTTGGCTCAGCAGCCTCCAGAATAGAGCAATAACTCCAAACTCTGGCCGTAAATCGTCTGTGCTTCTTATCAGATTAGGGCCCAACGTCCACACAGTCCTCAGCCTGTTGTATTAATCGCAGCCTCTGATGCCATATTGTTATCTTTCCTCTGACAAGCCTTGAAGCTTGTCATAACAAAACGTAGATAAAATTTTACAAAAGCAAAGAGGGGTGTCGCTGCATGTTTTCCTAGCAAACCGCAGGAATCAGAAACAGAGCTTTAGTGTGTAGATAGGTTTCTGATGCACCGGAAGAAAAAAAAAGAAAAAAGGAACACACACACACACACACACCTGCTGCTTTACTGATCACACAGATCTAATAAGACTCTGGATCTGTGTTTACATGGGAAAAAGGAATATAATATGTCCCACGTAAAGATCTGCACCCGGAGGAAACCCACGCAGACACAGGGAGAACACACCACACTCCTCACAGACAGTCACCTGGAGGAAACCCACGCAGACACAGGGAGAACACACCACACTCCTCACAGACAGTCACCCGGAGGAAACCCACGTGGACACGGGGACAACACACCACACTCCTCACAGACAGTCACCCGGAATGGGAATTGAACCCACGCGGACACCGAGAGAACACACCACACTCCTCACAGACAGTCACCCGGAGGAAACCCACGCAGACACCGAGAGAACACACCACACTCCTCACAGACAGTCACCCGGAGGAAACCCACCCAGACACCGAGAGAACACACCACACTCCTCACAGACAGTCACCCGGAGGAAACCCACGCAGACACAGGGAGAACACACCACACTCCTCACAGTCAGTCACCCGGAGGAAACCCACGCAGACACAGGGAGAACACACCACACTCCTCACAGACAGTCACCCGGAGGAAACCCACGCAGACACAGAGAGAACACACCACACTCCTCACAGACAGTCACCCGGAGGAAACCCACACAGACACAGGGAAAACACACCACACTCCTCACAGACAGTCACCCGGAGTAAACCCACGCAGACACAGGGAGAACACACCACACTCCTCACAGACAGTCACCCGGAGCGGGAATCAAACCCACAACCTCCAGGCCCCTGGAGCTGTGTGACTGCGACACCTACCTCCTGCGCCACCGTGCCGCCCCGATACCGATATTAATACCGATAATTTTATTTTCGCTAATTCACTTTGGATTAAAACTAAACAAATTATTCTTCAGTGGTTATACATTTCTGTACTTTTTAGTTTTATCTTTACATTCATCAGGTGTAGTTCATTTATACTTTATCAAAGATATATGAATGGTTTCTAATTAGTCGCTAATTAGTGCAACACCAATCTTTTTGGAGATGGAGGGAGAGGGTGAAGGACAGAGTGTGTCTGAGTGAATGTGTGTACTTTTTCAGTGTGTTTTAGTATTAAATTCATGCGTTTTATATAAGAAGGGCTCTTGCACTGTGGCTGTGGAAGGTATTTTTCTGCCGTCAAAGCTGCTGTTTACCCCTCTCTGTTGTCTGAGTGTTGCTGAGACGTCACATTATTTTTTACCCTCAAACCAGCGATAAAATGGTATTGATGACTAAATTGATTGACTAAATGTTCAATATCAGACGATAAAAATTATAAACAAATCCACGTATCGGCAAATATCACACTGGTTGAGGATTTATCGTGCACCACTAGTAAACCCCTCCCACTCAGCTTCAGCTGTGGAGCAGTAGAAGTGCACTGCAGGGAGAGAAGGTTAAAAACCTAAAAGCAAAGCAAAGCCAAAGGGGCATATTTATTTGAAACACAATTATACACATTCCTCCGATGTATACGCCACCTCTTATAATGAGTGAATTTAGCTAAAACACAGCTTGTGTAATCGCCACAGAAAAGCACGAAATGAAATGGGATGCTCTTTAGGCACTGGATATGACTCTAAAGTCACCGTGCCTAGTGCCATGCACGGGCCAGAGGGCTATAAAACCCGCCAGCACTGGGCTACAGAGCAATAAAACTAAAACCTCTGCAGTTTTCTGGTTCTATCCAGTACTTCTGAAATGAGTCGGAGTGGTTTCTGTGATGAAACACTACTCACTTAACATCAGAACCTGATTTTGGAAATGTTCTCATGGCTACGTGAGACCGAATTCTCAGAACAAAGGTCCAGTTGTCCCACAACGCTGGACAGAAATGGGACTCATCATGTAACAAAGCTATTTAGCCCTGTCACATTTATTAAAAATATTTTCCACTTATCGTACAATATATGGACATTCCTTCAAATATTACTGGCTGAGCTCAGTGTTGTCCATTCATTTGCATGTTTGTTTACATAAGAATCAATGTCTGCAATATTTTAAGAAAGTTGTTTTAATTTAATCTATTTTGTTTTGAATATTTAAGCATTTTTTATATTCCAATTCATATATTCATTCATTCATCCATTATCTGTAGCCCTTATCCAGTTCAGGGTCGCGGTGGGTCCAGAGCCTACCTGGAATCATTGGGCGCAAGGCGGGAATACACCCTGGAGGGGGCGCCAGTCCTTCACAGGGCAACACACACTCATTCACTCACACACTCACACCTACGGACACTTTGGAGTCGCCAATTCACCTACCAACGTGTGTTTTTGGACTGTGGGATTAAACCGGAGCACCCGGAGGAAACCCACGCAGACACAGAGAGAACACACCACACTCCTCACAGACAGTCACCCGGAGGAAGCCCACGCAGACACAGGGAGAAAACACCACACTACTCACAGACAGTCACCCGGAGGAAACCCACGCAGACACAGGGAGAACACACCACACTCCTCACAGACAGTCACCCGGAGGAAACCCACACAGACACAGGGAGAACACACCACACTCCTCACAGACAGTCACCCGGAGGAAACCCACGCAGACACAGGGAGAACACACCACACTCCTCACAGACAGTCACCCGGAGGAAACCCACACAGACACAGGGAGAACACACCACACTCCTCACAGACAGTCACCCGGAGGAAACCCACGCAGACACAGGGAGAACACACCACACTCCTCACAGACAGTCACCCGGAGCGGGAATCGAACCCACAACCTCCAGGTTCCTGGAGCTGTGTGACTGCGACACTAACCTGCTGCAAATATGTCTTTGCTAAATGTTCACTGCTCTTTAAAGGTGTATTATTATTATTATTATTATTATTATTATTATTATCACTATATCAGTGGCATATATTGTTCTTAAATTAACAGTATCATTTATTATTTCTGGGACAGTATAAACCACAAAACATGTATATTGTGACACCCCTAAAGCTACTGTATATTAGTGCTACAATTGGAGTTAATTTAATTTTAAGGAAATATCAGAAGCTGACCACAGCTGATCAGACGGATATGAATTTTTCCCGCAGGTGTAACTGAGTCCGAACGTTTTCAGTTCCTCCAACTGTTTACAGGCAGAGGCGGGGTTTTGACAGCTAATCTCTGAGACATGATGAGGCTGTGTCGGTTGCTCAGGGCTGACAAAGTGGGTCTTGTATCGTGCACAGAATCAAAGCAGCGCTACTCCCAGCCGTATGTGGGCCCTACAGCCTGCAATTATGCAATCTGGCAGGATTAAGCAGACATGAGAGAGAGAGAATGCTGCGGAGGCTCTGATTACTGACAGGCAGCATGCGGCACAATGGAGAAGAAACCACTAATGATATCGCGTAGCTCTCTCCCCTTTACAAACACTTACAGCACTAATCCCTGCGTACTGGCTGTTCCCTCTGGCTGACCCCACCTACGGCAAACAGGATACTGTACTGTCAGGTCTGCCGTACTGTCAGAACAGCTTCGACGTACACAGGCCAGGCTTAAACACTTTTTCTCACTGTCGAAAGACCTATGATGAAAATGCAGCATAAACTGGTTAAAGAGAATGAATGAACAACAACAACAACAACAAAAAATCAAGTCTAAACCTAATTAAATATGGAACCTACTACATATTAATTACACAATTACATTCTACTGTTAGCGCTAAGTGATGACTACCTGACCACAGCCAATCAGATGGACATTCACACTGCCATTAAACATTATCTACTTTCATTAACACACTCTGAGCCACTGTATTATTCTGAGACGAA
This sequence comes from Hoplias malabaricus, assembly GCF_029633855.1. Lineage (NCBI taxonomy): Eukaryota > Metazoa > Chordata > Actinopteri > Characiformes > Erythrinidae > Hoplias > Hoplias malabaricus. The sequence continues at coordinate 26,996,640 of NC_089817.1, forward strand.
TGTGCCAAGAGCACTCTTGTAGTAAATAGCTGTTTTTCTTAGAGCTGGAGCCGTGTCTTTGGCTGACCGCAGTGGAAGCTTAGCTGGAAGAGGCCTGCCATTAAAATATCTCATCGCGTTGTTCCTCACCAACTGGAAAATCCAACGTCTTCCCCCTCACAAAAGCATCGGAGCGAGAAGCAGCTCAAGCGCAGGTGATGTAAGGATGGGAGAATGCTGTGCGTACGTGGTTAATACTCCATTTCCCTGTGTGGAGGAGATGGCTGCATACTTTCCTAGGCATGTGAAAGTGGTATAAGAGGGTGGGGGGGGTACTGTAACTAATTAGGAACACATGAGAGTGGGTCAGAGTGGTCAGAAGACACTAGTCTACATTCCCCATACATCTCAATCACTAGCAGACCTGGCAGGACTGACTGACACTAACAGTAAGCCACTGTGGATAACGTTACACAGATAGAACAACACGTTCTTACAGATTGTAATGAGCAGATACTGAGCTGTATGTTGTGGCTAAATGCTGTAATCAGACGCAATCATATATTTATATATATATATTTCCAAAGAATCATATTCCTCATTTTTCACCGCAAATGTCCAATTAAAGAGGCCAGCTCAGTCCCAGGCTACATGAGACTTCTACATTACTTGTACGGCTGTATATAGAAGAAGTGAGCCCCAGTGACCTGACTGTGCAAGCTTGCCGGCTAAACTTTGTCCCTCAGGGGCCACTAAAACTCTGCACATATACTGTGAGGCAACCGTAGATATATTGTGTGCAATTAAAGTACAATTTGTGGCCGGCATCAGAAATAAGGAAACAATGCAGTATTGTTACAAGGCTGAAAGGTTTCCGTGCAAATCTGCGGAAAGCCTTCCATAAACCCCCTAATGAAAAAGCCGAAAGTGTGTCACAGAGTTGTGCACGTCTTAGATTACAAAAGCCGTAACCTCGGATGGTATTTGCTTTCTGAAGCTATGAACATATTCAGCTGGAGGGTTTTGTGTTTTTAATCTCAAATGTGGCACAGTTCGTGAAAGCGCTCATTATTAAAGTCATTAAATCATTCGTTCATTCATGTTCGGTAATGGCTCCTACCAGACTTCCACACTAGACCTTCACAGGGCATCACACATTCACCCAGTCACTCACACTCGCGCCCGTGGAGAGTTTCACCCACTCATAGAGTCGCTCTCACACACACACACACACACACACACACACACACACACACACACACCTGCAGATAATTTCACACACTCACCCAGTCACTCCCTCACTCAAACCTATGGAGATTCACACACTCACCCAGTCAATCAAACCTTCACACTTATAATTATAGACATTCACCCTGTCACAAACACACTCACACCTGTGGACGGATTCACACACTCACCCAGTCATTCAAACCATCACATGTATAATTAAAGACACTCACCCAGTCATTCAAACCATCACACGTATAATTACACACACTCACCCAGTCATTCAAACCATCACACGTATAATTACACACACTCACCCAGTCATTCAAACCATCACACGTATAATTACAGACACTCACCCAGTCATTCAAACCATCCCACGTATAATTACAGACACTCACCCAGTCACACACTCACACCTGTGGACGGTTTCACACACTCACCCAGTCATTCAAACCATCCCACGTATAATTACACACTCACCCAGTCATTCAAACCATCACACGTATAATTACACACACTCACCCAGTCATTCAAACCATCCCACGTATAATTACAGACACTCACCCAGTCATTCAAACCATTACACGTATAATTACACACACTCACCCAGTCATTCAAACCATCCCACGTATAATTACAGACACTCACCCAGTCATTCAAACCATCCCACGTATAATTACAGACACTCACCCAGTCATTCAAACCATTACACGTATAATTACACACACTCACCCAGTCATTCAAACCATCCCACGTATAATTAAAGACACTCACCCAGTCATTCAAACCATTACACGTATAATTAAAGACACTCACCCAGTCACACACACACACACATCTGTGGGCAGTTTTGCACACTCACGCAATCTCACACACACACACACACACACACACACACACATCTGTGGGCAGTTTTGCACACTCACCCAGTCACACACACACACACACACACACACACACACACACACACACACATCTGTGGGCAGTTTTGCACACTCACCCAATCTCACACACACACACACACACTCACACCTGTGGACAGTTTCACACACTCACCCAGTCACACACACACACACACATCTGTGGGCAGTTTCACACTCTAATTGTAAAGTTAATGTGGTAAAATTACAAATGAAAAATGTGAACAAACCGTGCCTAAGCAATATATTCATTCATTCATTCATTTATTGCCTGTAAGCGCTTGGGTCAGGAGCTTACCCAGAGTGCAAAGCAGGAGCTCACCCTGAACAGGGCACCAGTCCTTCACAAGGCAACACACAGTCACTCACACACTCACACCTACGGATACTTTTAAAACGCCAGACCCACCTACCAACGTGTGTTTTAGGAACGTGGGGGAAACCCGGAGGAAACCCACGCGGACACAGGGAGATAAGCCATTTAATAAACCATGTTTAATCAAGTCACAAATGTAGATATTTATTAGAATCTTCTTATGACAAAGAGCGGGCTT
>NC_089817.1:27001822-27011822 GCF_029633855.1 Hoplias malabaricus
GCCCGCTTGCCTGTGCTGCTGGGCGTCAATGCAGAGGCAGAGCACAATCACTTCCACATGGTATCACTCCTCCCTGGACACTGAGGTAGTTCTAGTTGAATTGGGGGCTCGCTCAAGTTCAGGAATCAAATTATTGTGTGTGTATATACATGTGTGTGTATGTGTGTGTGTCTTAATATCAATGTCAGTAACAACAATATAAAATAATATCACGTATGAGAATACAGCAAGCCACATACTGCTGCATATTTCCACAGAGCTGTTTTCAACACTGTTGTGTACAGTTGTTAGGGCTGTGCTGCAAGAACTTGGCATCTCTGCATCAGCTGTCAATCGTCCACACGCAGTGCAACCCAATACAGTCCGGAGAACATACACAGATTAGCCGTGCAGTGTAGTATCAGAAGAGGCGGTGTAATTGTTTTATAAAGTGACACAGGCTTATTGTGCGAGGTCTGTCTCAGGTGTGCGATCCCCTGGACGGGCAGAAACGTTAGCTGCTTGCCGTGGCGGTAAAGCGGGAGGTGGGGTTGGGGGTTTCAGGCAGGCAGACATGCTGGTTCTACTGAGATCAGGGAGGGATTACCAGCAAATCCCTTCTTTCATGCACTTTCAGCGCACAGCTGACTTGACAAGAGAGGAGGTGTCGCCACTGACAGGTAGCTAGCACAGAGTCGATCCTTCATACGGCGTTGACAGCAAACCAAACTGGAACAACGCCAGAGAGAGTCCCAGCTTGTACTAGCCCAGAGACACAGGCATAAACACATTTCTTGTAAACACAATCACAAGGGTTCCTAAAAAGTGGAGTGTGTGGTGTTTACGAGAAGATGCAGCAGGTTTGCTGAGTTTTATGGAGTAGAACATGACCTAGCGTAGCCAAACTTCCAGTTTCAACAGTCCTGAAGTCGGCAGCCAAAGCAGGCTGAGAAAACAAAGTGTGGGTAGCAGGACGCTTCACTCCGTGTGTTTATTTGACATTGGAGAGCTGGGTTTGTTTTACAAGTTCTAGCAAAGTTATATCCATGCAAGCCAGTCCATGCTAACAATGGAGGATACTCTTTGCACTGGGTCACAATCTGTTTCAAGCATTTGCAGAACAGAAAATTGGATACGCAGCTGCTTTTTTAACGTTGAAGTACGTTCAACCACACAAGGAATATGCCTCTATTCGCCAGTGTGTGCACCGTACGACAACAATGACTCTGAATGCTCTTGCTAATGAGATTTGGTTCGGGTTCAGATGAAGAACATCGGTGATTAAAGCTGTTTTCCAAATTAAAAACTACACAACGGTTGAACTCCAACCCCGCTGTAATGAGAATCAAAGGTGCGGTGATCTAAGCCACGTCACGTTTGTAACAAACTGCACGTCTGGGTGTTTTCCTTTTGCCAGACGGCATTCATCAAAAGAGAGGGACAAAGGGGCCACTGGGCTATTGCTGGGGCCAGACAGAGAACTTAAAATAGAGGAGGCCATGACCCGTGCGAGCCCTGTCAAGAGTCCGAGCGATGGCGTCTGGCCACCTGGCATAACCCAAAACAGCGCCTTTTAAATCCTCCACTCAGACAAATATCCTTCCTTCTAATCTGCACTCACATTGCCTCTTTCTCTTACTCACAAGAAGAAGAAGAAGAAGAAGAGTAGTTGCAAACAAGTTGCTTTGATCCCTCAAGGTCTGAGAGCGGACTCGACCTCCTCTGGGCCACTCAAACGCTCCTGTGGACAGCCTTGTCGTGCATTCTCAGGAGAGGGCGTCCCACTAGGCGGCTAATTGGTACGGCCGCGAAAATAATTAGTGGGGCGTGACTCCCTCCCTGGGTGAGTCCTGGGTCATGGACCTTAGCTTCATCCCCACAGCCCCAAACACTAATTAAAGACTCTCATCCTTTTCACCCGGTACAACACAGCCAAGAGAATAACGAGACTAGGAAGAGACAGGGGGCCGGTCTTCATAGTTTGACGAGCTTTGTAGTGCTCGTTTCAGCTCATTTTGGTTTCAGGTAAAAAGAAAAACAACACCAGCAGGGGCATATGCTTCCAAAGTCCGGTGGGAATTGCTGTCCTGAATTTCAAAGGCATGAGGTACACGCACACCCACCCCCTCCCAAGGAAATGCTAGTGTCACCAGAGAAAAGTGACAGCACCATAATTAGAGGTGTATTACACAGAATGAACGCATTATTCAGTCAAAAAGCTGAAAAAAGGCCGGTTCAGTCGAATCTTCGTTTTTGCCCAGTGACTCTGGTGATATCTGTCTGACGTTAGCAACCAAACACCTTCAAGAACGTAAACAAGACTATAATATGTTAATATTTTATTAAAGTGCTTGTGTTTATGAATGAAAAAATATATGAATTAAACATGTTACTGTCTCCTGTTCTCTCTGTGTTTGGGGTGTGTTCTCACTACACTTTCATTTACTGTAATGGCAGGTATATATGTGCTTGACGGTGTCAAACCCCTATCAGAACTCGAGCGCATGTTTGCACCCGTACGTGAGAGCATTGGTCGCCACACAAGGTGTTTTTATTCTCCACTCTGAACTGAGTTGTTGATTTGGGGGTGATGCTATAAGTCAGGCTTCCTCTCTTGGCAACAAGCATTCTAGTTTTCCCACAGAAAACGTCTCTGTGGTTAAGGGCAATACGTTTACAGTTCAGAACTGTATTGGGAGTGTTTATTTTTTATATTCTTAATTTACCTTGTTACACTTTCCACTTCTTTAAACGCCTGAGGTGGTTATGCCCTGAGAATGGTTTCATGACACAAAATATAGACTTTTTTCATGGTAAGAAAATTATTCTAGAGGTAAGTTTTTGCATTATCTGGGGCAGCCATGGCCTGGTGGTAACTGGGCTTGTAAACAGAAGGCTGCCGGTTCGATCCCCAGAGTTGGTCATGACTGAAGTGACCTTGAGCAAGGCACCAAACCCCCAACTGTGGACAACAACTCTAGAAGCTGCACTTAATTTAATGCAAAATGACGAAAAGGTGTGTTGTTTTTGGCTGCAATCATTCAATGTACAGTGGGACATCTGTGAACAAATGGCCCAAAGATCCCAAAATATCCAGAAAATGGACTAAATTTGTCAACTTTAAACGGCACTTTGGAAAGGACCATCCACTCACTCCGTTATCTGTAGCTCATTTCACTGGCGCTTTTCCAACAATATGGGCATGTAAGGACACCAACGAAAGGTGTTCAAGAGCCTCTGTAACATGGAGGTAAACAGGGTAAGGACACTCACTTCGCCTGTTTTAGTTGGTGTTAGTTAACGTTAGCTTGACTTGCTAAACTCGGTGCTCAGATTATACTCGGCTACGTAGCTGCATTACGGAGGTTTATAGTGTCGGAGGAATTCGAGTTCGACTTCGATCACATTTACAAGAATAACGGTACCTCTACATTTGAGTTTAGCTTATTGCTAGGCTATTGTCATGAATAATGTTGGTTATTTAGCTAGATACTGTCATAACGGTGTTTTACCGCGGCGTTGTTCAGCTGTTGTCCACCAGTGACGTCACGGTCGCGTTCAAGAATTTCCGTAGCGAGCTCGGGTTTTTCCGTCAATTTAATAACATTGTCAGTTTTAAAGCAAATTAAGCTGCTATTTTCATTTTAATTCATACTTATATCTGTCAGTAACTACAATAATGTGGAATATTCATGGAGGTCTATTAAGTGGTGCTTAGCCGTTAAATGCGGAGAAATGTGCAAACACAGTGGCCAATAAAGTACTGCGAATGAAAATTATTTACTTCATTCCGGTGAAATCTTTCCTTGTGGATTTGAATCATTTGCATAATGTGTGCCTGTATATTATGTTCTGATAATAAAAAAAATGAAATACTGTAGAATAATGAACATTTGGTGTATTATATCTGCACTTTATATTTTGATAAATATCAGAATATTATGAAAACATTTTTGGTCGTATCGCCCAGCTCTGCTGCCAAACGCTTGCTGCTCTCTCATGAAGAGAGAGTGAAGAAGATAAAAAAAAAAGACAAGATCAGAATGATGTCATCCTGTTCCCACCCTCGGCGTGACAAAGTGAGAAGAGAAAAACAGTCACTGACAATATGTGCGCACTGACAGAGCTCCAACACACAAGATATGTCCCACACACAATGCCTATATGTGCACATGGGTGGCACACCACACTGAGCCAACAAAGCCATGCCTAAACAATAATCCCACTGTGATGTACTTCTAGTGGATCTTTCCAACGCTCCACTCTTTGTACAAACACATGTAAATCATGTTTGCAAAACTGATTAAGGAAGGAACAACACTGCCGCTGGACAAGTGCTCAGATCCCAGCTGCGGCACAGAAGGTGTGTTCCTCTCTCCTCTCCTGTGTTTCCTTCGTTCTCTGCATGGCTAGCTTTTCCTCCTTGCTTCACACTCCAGGGAAATTAAGCAGCAAGAGGGGAGGAGGGAACAGAAAAACCAAGTGATGTCATGGAAGGGGAGTTCAGGCTACCGGGAGCCTGGCGAGAAAAACACACCAAACCCCAAATCAACACCGGCCAATTAGAGGGGGTGTAAGGGGTTTAGTTGTATTTACAGAAAGGCGGTTGATTTGGATTAGGCTCGGTCTGCTTTGATAAAACTGTTTCTGAATGCTGGGAGCAAGCCGAGCGCTGCAGACTCCCTGGTGTGGTGAAGCTCAACTTCTCTCTCCACTGTATACATCTGTAACTATTTACTTTTGTTGTCATTCTTCAGGTCTTTCCTTTATCGTTTACCATAGTACCTACATGACCCGACTGTACTCAGCTCATCCTGCATTCTGGTCCCTGGTATGTGGTTTGCCATCCATTACCACAGCCCCCCACCCCAACCATAATGTAGCTGGTGTCATCACAAAACACAGTCTCTAATGGAAACAGCAGGCTTTGGAAACCAGACCAACAGCAGCAGTAATGTTAAGTGTTGCCCACTGTTTTTTTCCAGTGGTAGACAGTTCATCCGGGGGGTTTTCTTCTTTTTTTTTTCTTGTTGCACAGTCCGGCTCTCGTGGAGTCTTTTGTCGGCCACCAATCCTGGTGGGAATGCCCGTGCAAATTGGATAAAAAAACAAACGTGATCACTGTAGTTTGAAGATTTTACAGGTGACTAGTTTGTGTTGGATGTATGCATCTCTCTAGCCAATCAGATCTCGCCTGGAACCATGAGTGACCAGGTACTAAGAAAGTACCAGGTACCAATTGCCTAAAGGAAAAGCAGAAAAAAAGCAGAGTAGAGCCGAGCAGAGCTGTGCAGGTATAATGCATTGGAAAAGTGTCATAAAGAAGGTATACAAAAGCAGTCGTGGCGAACGTTGTTAGCATCCACATCTTCCTCGTCCACATAATGTTATGAGTCCTCTCTCCTTTAGCTCTCTCCGTTCAATGTCTCCAGAGCACAAAGCTCACCGCCGTCAGGAATTAAGAAGACCGATAAGCCATGTAATTAACTTCAGAACAAGAATGTCGTCTGTATAAATGATAATTGGGAAGATCTACATAACAATGGCAGATGCGGCACGGTGAAAGGTCTGGGCAGTAATCCCTGCTCTCCGGGGCCCTTTTCAACAAGGGAGAGAAAGAAATAAAGGGTGGAATCCCTGACTGAGCGTTAAGCCCATCTCCCTGGATTTTCTGCCCTTGTGGTTCCGTTCGGCTCCATCGACCAGAGCCAGAAGAGCAGCTGCAGGTTTGCGAAGCTGATGCGTGACTACGACAATGCAAAGCGATCACTGACCCCGGAGAAACCCTTTCCCCTTTCCTGGGTTTCACTACCAACAATGGGCCAACAAGGACTCATAATACATGGTGGTGGCTAGCTGCAGCAAGGGCCGTCCCTTTCCACTGGAATCAATTTAAAATGTGGTGTGAATAAGATGTAAGCTCAACGATGCTGTCATATGTGCAGTTTATGGTGAAGAATCAATAATATTTGGCTGGCCTCAGAATCTTTGGATCACCTTCTCTTCACAGCTTCTAGTCTTTTTCCATGCCTTTGTTTTGTTTTTGGATATATATTTTTATTATTATTTTTCCACTGATAATTAGCAACGCTGAGGACATAAACTAGGCTCCACTGGTGAGATTTAAGACACATGCAAGAGGAAAACACAAACCCCACTTTATGGCTGCTCTGGCACCCCGAGACGCCGCCTCTCGCCCATACTTTCCTACTCCTGTGGCCCCCGTCACTTTGTTTTTCCCCGAGGTCTCCCCTTCAGCCATTTATACACCATGACACAATGTTTATGAACTCCAGAAAGGATTTGTGGGTCTTACTCTCTAGCTTTTCCTCAAACGCTTGGAAACAAGGCAGAGGCAGAAGTTGGGCTGCTCACTTTTATGACCAGCAGTGTGTTGTCTTGTCTTGTCTTGATACACACACTCATAATGCTCCCCCATATTTCACGCAGAGAGAGTCCCGAAAAGTGTCATCCTTCTATGTTGTAGGTCCATGTACATTTCATTCAACAGTCGTGAAGCTTGTCCAGCAAAAACATGGCCTACAGCACACTCACTGACTACTGCACATCGCTGGTCTTTCACACTGAACAAAAATAGGATTTCAAACATTTGGAACCAGTTTATATTGTGTCTAGACATGAAACAGCTTCTAGTTTCACAGTAAACAACTGTAAAACCCTGGTGTTTCAATGTAAAGCAGTTTGAAAAACTCACGTAAGTTACAGCATCCACCAAAGGTCCGGCACCTACCTGGAATCACTGGGGGCGCCAGTCCTTTGCAGGGTGACACACACACACACACACACACACACACACTCACGCCTATATACACTTTTGAGTAGTCAATCCACATACCAAACTATGCTTTTGGATTGTGGAAGGAAAACACAGCAGCTGGAGGAAACCCATGCAGACACTGGGAGAACACATTAAACTCGTTCACAGACTGAACGTATTGTAGTCAGAATTACAAACCTTTCATTCCACCTTAAATAGAGCTATAATTATATTTGAGTGCTTTGTCCCCTCACCTTAAATTGTAAAGATTTTCTGAGACTCCTTCCAACTTAAACAGGGCTTCATAACATTCATGAACATCCCAGTCCCACCTTAAATTGTTTATAATTGTCCACACTGTTTCATCTAGAAGCTGACAGAGCTGCTACGAAGGTTCCAGAAGCAACCTATCACTGGCTGCCCCTTAAAAACCTGATCGTGAGAGAAGAAAATTAGGGCTACAACAGCGAGAGGTACCCTCTGCCTTAATCAGTCGACGGTTTAGAGGGCGAGGTTTTCTAAATCACCGTTCGAACCCTGGGAGGATACCCCATTTGACAAGAGGTCTGCTCAGTATGCATCTCAGATGTCAAGTCTTTCCAACCTCCTTCTTCTGCCCTTTTCTCTTCTGATGGGCTTCCTCGCGGAGGCCGCGGAGCTGCCCGACCAACAGACGGCGGTTCAAAGTCTCCCTCAAATCCCTCTCTGATTACCCCATGGCTCGAGTGTCAATATCCGACGTGGGCAAAGGTTAACGGCACGGTCAGTAAAACAAAACACATGACAGCTTCCTCATGCCAAGATGAGCACAGGCCGACTATTCAGAGCGGCCTAGGACAGCTGTCCGGCCAGTTTAACCCTCGAAGAGACGGGAATGCATGAACAGCGGCACAGAAAGCCTGAACTAATCTGCCATTCTGACTATGCTGAGAGAAGTTTGTCTTTCCAGGAGATTAGATAGCCAGTCAAACTGCCAGTGAAATGGCAAGACGGGTCCTTGTGAGGACAGCACAGACGTCCAGTCCGGTTTTGGCATTTCAGCTCAGGGAGCCAGGAATACGGCAGTGAAAGACAGTGGCTTCGGTCTTCGCTGACAGTAAGGCTCTAAATGTGGTTGAATGTCGCGTGCTGCAGCGGGGGAATGTTATTCCTGCAGGGACACACACACACACACACACACACACACAGAGTGGTGGTGTTCATTCCAGTTTTCTTTGCACAGAGAGGCTTTGCTTTCTCCAGAGGATTAGAAAGGGGCTTTGAGAGGATCGGTGTACGCCAGACAAGAAACCTCTACCCGGAGGCCTCCAGCAGAGCTCTGAAGACCCTCTCTCCCACCGGTCGTGCCTAGAAGTCCTCTATAATAAACCATGGGGAGCTGAGTTTACAAATGTTTTGCCTTCACTCACTGAGCCACGCCGAGGCTTGGTTGGGTTGGAACATCATCTCTCAAATATATTTTCAGTTTCATTGCCATCACACAGTGGATCAGACACAGCAGAACTACTGGAGTATTTAGAATGTCACTACTGTCCTTCACTGTTGGCAAAAAAACAAGTCATAACACGTCTGTAAACTGCTATTTTGCACAAAACCTACAGCTACCAGACATTACTCTCCACTCAGAGGTTGTTTCAGCAGCTGAGTTTTGCCTCGAATTGAGCCATTTATATATACATCAATAAATGCCTCCTCCAGCTCCTCCATTCTCGAGAAAACCTGTGAAAAAGAGCCTTTACTCCAGGATAGTCACCCACATGTTTACCCTCACGGGATTAATATAACCTTGGGTTATATTTACTGCTTGTTCTACATTAGGGAAAAGGCTCAGGAATCTTTCTGAAACGGGAGCGTTCGCTCTGGAGAAATGACTGAAATAAATGTCCACAGGTAAAACCAACCCAGTCCAAACAGGGCTACATCACGGTCAGATCCAAAACTTGGTCTCGTGTCTCAGTTCTGGCAGAACATTCTCAGCTTACGCTAGGGTCTGGTTCGAAATTTCAGGCCCAATTAGAGCTCCAGCAGGCCCAAGCCCTTCTGAGAAAGCTTCGTGGCGGCATGCCGAGCAGCGAGGCTCCGACTGAGGGCGCTCACCTACAGCAGCGGCCCCAGCCTTCACGCGCTGAGAAAACGGCCTCGCTGTTCCTCCTGTCCACTCCTATCCACAAGCACCCTGCCAAACGTCATGGCACTCAGCCTAAAACACCACCGCGGTCTGCTCCAACCCTCCACCCAGAATAACACCGGCGCTCAACTTGGGTGGGGGTTGCTTGCCGTGCCCGTTCCATCCCCACGTGATTGACTACCGTGAGTGATGGATTACTGTGTTTTGCTGAGCGCAGCGGATTTCTGAAGCTGACACACGGCAGGCATCAAACTGAAGGGGGAGACAGAAAGAGCAGCAATGGTTTCATTACTTACTTTATTATTATTCTTATTATTTCACCCAAAAACCTGCAGTCATAGAAGTGCAGCTGCGCCCAGACCTCGGGGTGTGGAGCGTGGGGGCACAGAGGGAATTTCCATGCTCTAAGTTGTCCAGGTATGTGTAATTAAATCTCCTGCCTTGTTTTGAAAGCCCTGGGAGTTCCATTCGTTTTCACTTTTGTGGGCCTGTTTTATTTATTTTTTTTTTTCTTTTGCCGTAGACTTCTGTGCCGGACTCTCTCTTCTGCTACTGCAGCTTTGCTCGTCTGCACACAGACTCCAGCTCTCATTTGGCAAAGCAATGAAGCCATGTAAGTGAAGCAGACCCCACTTCAATAAGGTTGAAACCAGGAACAATAAATGATTAAAAACATAGATTGATACCGGCAATATTTCAACAAAAAGTACAGAGATGGTCTCTGTCAGTGTGGTGTCTGGCCGCCATGTCTCTAAAGTAACATGCAAGGCGTCTGGGCGCGGAGGTTTGAGTGGTTCTTAATGGCGTCCTGCCATAATCCATCCCAGGGGTGGGCGATATGGCCCTGTAATATCTCGATATTTCAGGGATTTTTGGTGATAGCAATATTCTTGGCAACATGACAAAGTACTTTCATTAATTTCAAGAACACACTGTTGCAACAAAATAAATGTTATATAATAATAACATTAGCTTATTTTGTAAACTGTAACTTACCAAGGTTCTGATTCTGTAGGTTCTGTATCGAAAATAATACAGCATAAAAGCAGTGAACGTAAACACTTATACAAAAGTAACATTAAATCTTCACAGCAAATAACTAAAAAAATACTAAA
>NC_089817.1:27016822-27026822 GCF_029633855.1 Hoplias malabaricus
TATTTTGTGTGTTGTGTGATTTTAACGTTTGAGCAACGTTGAGTTATTGATATATTGTTATCGCTTTGCACTATTTCGAGTGTTACTATATTGTGATTATTATTATTATTGAATCGAGGAAAAGCCCCCCCCCCCCACTATGTGGGGTATATTAACATTGCACTACATGTTTTACCTTAAACTACGCTGGGTTGTAATCTATTAATAAAGTTGAACTGACCTATCTGACTGTTTTGTTGACATTCCCTTTAGCGCAGCTCCATCTAATTGATGCATAACGTAACCCCCAGCCTCTACTGTAGCGTCTATTGTATGCGCCTTATAATCCGGTGCGCCTTATATATGGACAAAGTTTTAAAATAAGTCATTCAATGAAGGTGCGCCTTATAATCCGGTGCGCCTTATAGTGCGGAAAATACGGTACAGTTCCCCCAGACCCTGAGCGTACACAGCAGTGAAGAGCGAGGAGCAGAATCTTTTTATTTTGGCCATTTTTTGCTCTGTTCTCTTTCTACTCTTTTCTCGTTTACTCAGTTTTTACTCTGTACTCTTGTTTCTGCACGCTTATGCTGTTTAACCTCGTCTTTGCACATTTGCATAAACACAGGTCCTGGGCTGTGATTGGAGAGACTCAGATGAGGTGTGGCCTTGACTTAGACAGGTCAAAATACACTGATTCAGTCTTGTTTCATAGTTTGTGGTAGGGATTTCAGGTACTCAAAAACAACTTGATTAGGTTTTTTCTTAATATGTCTTCTTCATGCATCTGAGCCAGCGTTTGTTTTTACAGAAGATGAAGCTGAATAGTATGGACATCCACATCTGCAAAGATCTGCAAATACTTTAAAATTCTGGATCATGTTATCACTCTATATGTGCATTTTTGTACTCATTCAGTCATTATCTGTAACCCTTATCCAGTTCAGGGTCGCGGTGGATCCAGAGCCTACCTGGAATCATTGGGCACAAGGCGGGAATACACCCTGGAGGGGGCGCCAGTCCTTCACAGGGCAACACACACACACGGACACCTTTGAGTCACCAATCCACCTACCAACGCGTGTTTTTGGACTGTGGGAGGAAACCGAAGCACCCGGAGGAAACCCACGCAGCCACTGGGAGAACACACCAACTCCTCACAGACAGTCACCCGCAGAAAACCCACGCAGACACAGGGAGAACACACCAACTCCTCACAGACAGTCACCCGAAGGAAACCCACGCAGACACAGGGAGAACACACCACACTCCTCACAGACAGTCACCCGGAGAAAACCCACGCAGACACAGGGAGAACACACCACACTCCTCACAGACAGTCACCCGGAGCGGGAATCGAACCCACAACCTCCAGGCCCCTGGAGATGTGACTGCGACACTACCTGCTGCGCCACCGTGCCGCCCGCATTTTTGTACTGATATTTTTAAATCACAACATTTTATTAACTATACCTGATCTTTGGCAGATATGTAAATTTGCCACATATCCAACATTAACTGTACTCCAGAAGAGCAGAATGTTCACGTACCATTTCTGAATTTATGGAATTATATTATATCTGTATGTCGAAGTATACACCTGAGTGAAACATGTCACAATTTCTACTTCACAAAACTGTGTGTATTTTCAAGGTAACTGCAAAAGTAAAAAGTGAAATCTCCTCCAGGATTTCATTCCAGCTGCTTGGACTCTGTAATCACCTCAGACTAGTCTCGGTGGTGTCAGGGGAAACTGTAAACGTAAATCCTGGGATGGATTTTTACTTTCCCGACTTGAATTTGCCACCTCTGCTTATAACCAACAGATACCTTTGATTCTGGCTGTAAATCCAATTTCCAGGAAGTCCTGCCAAACATTTGCACTCAATCACAGAGTTAAACAGCACAGCAGCTTCTCTGGGACAGAACCCAAGTGATCTAATCTGCATTATGCAAATAGAGAAATAAGGCAATGATCATTTCAGAGTCACGCACAAGTGGAGGTCACTCAGACACACACACACACACACACACACACACACAGAAGCTGGAGACCAAGCACATCATGTGTAGTACAGGTGTGACTATGAATACGTCTTTACGAGCACAGCACATGTGAAATGCATTTGAAATCCATCATTAAAACCAGGGCCCTGGACGATCAGACAGGCGAAGAGAGTCAGATGTCATCTGTTTTTCCTTTCTCCCCCGACTCACTCTCGCTCCGAATGGCACTCCATGTCAAAAGTGTTTGAAAGAAAGTGTTGGGTCTTGTGTTACAAACACATCCAGAAAGAGAAGCGCTGGAACCGAGAACAAAGGCTCCTCCAGGTTCCTCTTATGATATGTGCGCAAAAAATAGGGGCACTTTTGTGGGGGTGGGAAAGGGGAAAAAAAAAAAAAACACAGAGCAGAGCTTTGAGCTGTGGAGCCTGGGCAGATCCTCTCTCTGACAGCTCCTGTAAACAGGGTCTCTCTCTCTAAAGCCACCCATTATCACCCAGGGCTCTGCACAAACACGAGGCTTCGTTTAAACCTCTTGACGCTCACACGGTAGTCCTCACACCTGCAGCGGCTTTGCAGCCAACACGGCCACAGGACGGGGGGAAAACACAAACATCTGGAACGCTACTTGTCCATCATTCAGACGCAGGGACGGATGCCAACCCCGGAGCTAACGATCCACATCTGGAGAAGGTACAGGCTCCAGTGGCAACTCAGAAATAAGAGTGATGTACACGTACCAATTATTGCACATGGCTGAATTCATAACTGCACACACACACTAACACACTAACACACACACACGCAGCTGTCTCCTATTTCCCGAGATTCGATTGCAGATGGAGCAGCGGTGTGAACTTTAACACGGGAATTCTTGGAATTCTTTCAGATTCCCTCTTACTGCTGAAGTCACCAGAAACAAGTAGTCCTTTTTTTGTCAGTAATGACTAACCACCAGACTGTGTTTCCATTTGCATTAATGATGGGCGGTGCAGTGACAAGGTTTTGCTGAATAGCTCTGGAATTCTAATTAAACACCTAGTCAGGACGTCACGGGGGCAGAACATATGCAAAGCAGTGCTGCAACAACGCACAAAGCCCTGTTGTCTTTTTCTCAGGCTCACTCTCTGTGTTTTCGCCACAATGCGCCCAGCTTTAGCTGATATATCTAAACCATTGAGAGCCATTGAGAGGACTTCCCTCTGCCGTGGCAGAGACGCTGTATTTAACTTTGCTTGTCTTTCTCTCCGATGTCTGACACAACACAGACCAACAGTGTGTCTTTGTGCGGATACGCATCTGAGGAGCTGACCGCCAGAGGACTTAGCGGACCGTCCCACACAGCCCTGCCCCCAACATACACTTCAACAATGAAGAACCGCGTTGTCTGTCAGTGTAATGAAAAAGACCAGTCAACTCTCTCTCTCTGCACGTTTATTTATATATATAAATGTGTGTGTGTGTGTGTGTGTATGATTTGATTAGTCCTTGGTGGAATAGGGCTGTTCACTGTATAGAGCTGTGTACCAGCCCCTACCTCTGCACAGTTACAGACTCAAACACATTGGCATTTCTACAAATTAACTCTTGACGAGGCCACAGCTGTTCACTGAAATCGTTCCAGGTGACGACCTCATGAAGCCGACTGAGAGAACGGAGAGAGTGTGTGAAGCTGTCATCAAAGCAACAGGGGGCTACTTTAAAGAATCTAAAGTGTAAAACATATTCTTTGTTTCTGTAACACATTTTTGTTTACTACATGATTCTGTATGTGTTCCTTCATCGTTTCTAAGTCATCCATTTTGATTTACACAAAAAAAAACACTGAATGAGACGATGTCCGAACTTTTGACTGGTGCTGTACATTCCCAACATGTGGAAAATGGCCCGAAACAAAGGAAAGTTTCTTTTCCCTTTGTTAAATTCGTTAAGTCAACAGCACACATTATTTATTAACCGCTAAAACTAGGTGTTGGATGATAACCTCAAATGATACGGACTCCACATTAAACCAACACATTCACACTCAGAATATCACACTGGAACAATGTTATTGGGTTTATTGTAATATGGGCGTTACTTGTTGTTTGTTTGTTAGTTTTTTAGCAAATAAACACTTACTGCTCAGATAAATAGCTTTTTAAATCTCATAATCGAATGTGTGAGTGTGTGTCAACCTGCGAAGGACTGGCGCCCCCTCCAGGGTGTGTTCCTGCCCAATGATTCCGGGTAGGCACCGGACCCACCGTGACCCTGAACTGGATAAGCGGTTTCAGACGATGAATGAATGAAGGAATCTCCGGTGCTTTAAACATTTCCACAGCACTATTATTTATTTATTTTATTTTTTTTATAAACGTATTAATGTAAGGTCAATCAGCCAGCACCTGCTTGTTACCTGCTTTTTTACCTCTGCACTGGACGCAGGAAACAATGCACTAACTAGCAGTCCATAGACTGCAGAAATCACCATACACTTACCCGGAGGAAACCCACGCAGACACAGGGAGAACACACCAAACTCCTCACAGACAGTCACCCGGAGGAAATCCACACAGACACAGGGAGAACACACCACACTCCTCACAGACAGTCACACGGAGGAAACCCACACAGACACAGGGAGAACACACCACACTCCTCACAGACAGTCACCCGGAGGAAACCCACGCGGACACAGGGAGAACACACCAAACTCCTCACAGACAGTCACCCGGAGGAAACCCACACAGACACAAGGAGAACACACCAAACTCCTCACAGACAGTCACCCGGAGGAAACCCACACAGACACAGGGAGAACACACCAAACTCCTCACAGACAGTCACCCGGAGGAAACCCACACAGACACAGGGAGAACACACCACACTCCTCACAGACAGTCACCCGGAGGAAACCCACGCAGACACAGGGAGAACACACCACACTCCTCACAGACAGTCACCCGGAGGAAACCCACGCAGACACAGGGAGAACACGCCAAACTCCTCACAGACAGTCACCCGGAGGAAACCCACGCAGACACAGGGAGAACACACCAAACTCCTCACAGACAGTCACCCGGAGGAAACCCACGCAGACACAGGGAGAACACACCAAACTCCTCACAGACAGTCACCCGGAGGAAACCCACACAGACACAGGGAGAACACACCACACTCCTCACAGACAGTCACCCGGAGGAAACCCACGCAGACACAGGGAGAACACACCAAACTCCTCACAGACAGTCACCCGGAGGAAACCCACGCAGACACAGGGAGAACACACCAAACTCCTCACAGACAGTCACCCAGAGGAAACCCACGCAGACACAGGGAGAACACACCAAACTCCTCACAGACAGTCACCCAGAGGAAACCCACACAGACACAGGGAGAACACACCACACTCCTCACAGACAGTCACCCGGAGGAAACCCACGCAGACACAGGGAGAATGTGAAATGGGAAATCACCATACACTTACCTCATAACATACCCAGATAGCAGACGCACTTGGGCCAACTCTGTCTCACTTTTGGACCTTACAGCTCTGACAAATCTGAATGACCATCCTAAGCACTGCTTCATGACCCTAGATTTGGATCTTATTCTGGCTTTCACACACCTGCCCTGAGGGATCAAGGGCTGATTCTCGTGCTCTGGGAGCATAATGCACCGAAATAGAACAAAAATTCACAAGCAGTCGGGGGTCCTCAGTGGCTAGAAGAGCCACCTCTGGCTTGTGACATGTGTAAAGGCCATAAGTGCCCCACAGCCTTAATACTCAAACAACTGACCTGTCACCAGCTCTGGCTCTGTGGTGAGTGATTTGAGAGATGTGACCGACAAAGGAAGAGGGAAAATAAATCAATATCATAGAGGGAACCGCTCTGTAAATGGATCGATGCGTGGATCGATAGGTCTTTGGCTCGGGACAGGCCTCTATTTTATCCACACTCTATCTGCTCCCGTTTTAGCCGAACGTGGCCAAGCCCTGTTTCTTTATGGGAAATCTGGCCTCTTCCCAAACTGTAATGTAACTGCAACATATTTAGCGTGTCATCAACCAAATGCCCTGTAGGTAATAATTGGACAAATCGGATCTGCTTATTGGATTATCCCCCGTTTCCTCACTAACGGGAAGGGCGGCATGTCTATATTTTGTTTCTGTGGAAGGCCGAAGTTGACCTTACTGTCCTTACTGTAACAGACAGGCACAAATGCATTAGACACGTCTCGTACGGTGGTCAACCAGATTTTTGAACATTTCTCCCGACCTGTATATGTTTCCAGTCTGCACGTAAGACACGCTGACGGAACACTAGCATTAGCCCAATCTGATTACCCATCCCAGTGCTGGCAAAAATTAGATTCCAGACCCTCTCTGCACTCCGCTCCTCCTCCATCACTCTACTCACCACTCTGTCTCCCTCTCCCTCCCTCTGTACCTCTAATAGCAGGAAGCCTGCGCTCCTCCGTTCTCGGAGAGTTGTGAGACCTTCCAGGCAAACGTCACGTCAGCCGGCAGCTTGAAGTAATTCATCCTCCCCTTCCCTGTCTCGCTCTCCCTCCCTGCTCCCATCGGCCCAACGAGACTGGATATCCTCTCCCCCGAACCCGGGCGGATTAATTGCAATTATCAAAGAAAAGGGAGAGCCCTGAGGAGAGGGGAGGTTTAAAGAAAGTGGAACAAGCTGACACCCTTCTTTAGGCACTGACCTGCAAGGGTCCGTCCACCTCCTCTTGCTTTGAGTGAGACTCAATTGATGATGAAAGCCTAAGCACTGTATGAAGATAACACTCAAATAATTTTTAACAGGATACAAGTGTGGTTCTGACTTTCCAGGATTTTAGTTCAGTTCTTATAATTACAGATTCATTTAATTAGAAATTATTCATTAGATATTGGGCGACACAATGGTGCAGGTAGGTGTCGCAATCACACAGCTCCAGGGACCTGGAGGTTGTGGGTTCGAGTCCCGCTCCGGGTGACTGTCTGTGAGGAGTGTGGTGTGTTCCCTCTGTGTCTGCGTGGGTTTCCTCCGGGTGACTGTCTGTGAGGAGTGTGGTGTGTTCTCCCTGTGTCTGCGTGGGTTTCCTCCGGGTGACTGTCTGTGAGAAGTGTGGTGTGTTCTCCCTGTGTCTGGGTGGGTTTCCTCCGGGTGACTGTCTGTGAGAAGTGTGGTGTGTTCTCCCTGTGTCTGCGTGGGTTTCCTCCGGGTGACTGTCTGTGAGAAGTGTGGTGTGTTCTCCCTGTGTCTGCGTGGGTTTCCTCCGGGTGACTGTCTGTGAGAAGTGTGGTGTGTTCTCCCTGTGTCTGCGTGGGTTTCCTCCGGGTGACTGTCTGTGAGAAGTGTGGTGTGTTCTCCCTGTGTCTGCGTGGGTTTCCTCCGGGTGACTGTCTGTGAGGAGTGTGGTGTGTTCTCCCTGTGTCTGTGTGGGTTTCCTCTGGGTGACTGTCTGTGAGGAGTGTGGTGTGTTCTCTCTGTGTCTGCGTGAGTTTCCTCCGGGTGACTGTCTGTGAGAAGTGTGGTGTGTTCTCCCTGTGTCTGTGTGGGTTTCCTCCGGGTGACTGTCTGTGAGAAGTGTGGTGTGTTCTCCCTGTGTCTGTGTGGGTTTCCTCCGGGTGCTCCGGTTTCCTCCCACAGTCCAAAAACACACATTGGTAGGTGGATTGGCGACTCAAAAGTGTCCGTAGGTGTGAGTGTGTGTGTGTGTTGCCCTGTGAAGGACTGGTGCCCCCTCCAGGGTGTATTCCCGCCTTGCGCCCAATGATTCCAGGTAGGCTCTGGACCCACTGCGACCCTGAACTGGATAAGGGTTACAGATAATGATTGAATGAATGAATGGTTAGATATTTGTGACGTGGAGATGATAAATAATGGCGTGGGTGTCTGATAAATCAGCTGAACAAAACCTAGAATCCTCAGAATCCTGACAATTCAGTGCAGAACCCAGAAAACTCTTGAGCTCTTTTCACAACTGCATCTCTCTGAAAGCATGGTTTAGATCCTCCTGAGATGAAGACCTGTGACCCACTTAATGTGTCTGATATGGACACTGGCTTATTTACTAAATTAAAAGCTCCTGGTTTGCCTTCGGGATGCAACCATCTTTAACCAAGATCTGTCCATAATGTTACCAATGCCTTGTGGTCTGTAACCTGGAGACTTCCAAACATCTTTGAGGAAAAGCAAAATCCACACTAAATACTCTCAATAATTTTACATTAGACCCATACAACAGTTGTACATGAGGTCTTCTAGTCTGATATCTGGACCAGTCTCAGAGTTTCAGTGCCATGACACTTTAATGGGAGCCGGTGACATATTTTTTTATCATCTAGCCACTGGGCACATCAGCTTAATATAAGCTAGACCTCACAGCTTCCCTTTAAAAACTTCCAGATGACAGTGGCGTACTGTCATATATAAGAAATAATATAACAGAACACACAAGTCTACATATGTTGAAGGAATGCTAAGATATCAGCAGTCTTTTGTTGTGAAGTATCACAGCTGTGGTGTTTGATGCTGCAGGCGTCTGCTTGTCCTTTTTCATTTTAATGAAGACTCCATGATGCAGCTCGCTCTCTCTCTCTCTCTCTCTCTCTCTCTCTCTCTCTCTCTCTCTCTCTCTCGCTCTCTCTAGCACAATGTTTTCTTTCAACACAAAGGGCAAAGAGCACCAGAGAGCTGAAACGAACTCTTCACCTAACCCAGGGTTCTACCCAACACAGACTGCTGTAGAAAAATAAAAAGGTACTACAGAGCAGATACATTACCCAACTATTTAAGAGGTTCTGTATATCTAACATATACGTCTATGTATTTGTACCAGTCTCAACAAAATCAGGAAAGTCACTGAAACCATTTGTTTCTTTAAAGGGGTAATATTAGGGCTGGACGATATGGGCAAAATTTATATCACGATATATTTCTTAGTCTCTGTCGATACAATATAATTCCGATATTGATATTAACAACAAAGAAGAAAAAAATCACCAGGGGCGGCAGGGTGGTGCTGCAGGTAGTGTCGCAGTCACATAGCTCCAGGGACCTGGAGGTTGTGGGTTAGATTCCTGCTCGGGGTGACTGTCTGTGAGGAGTGTGGTGTGTTCTCCCTGTGTCTGCGTGGGTTTTCTCTGGGTGACTGTCTGTGAGGAGTGTGGTGTGTTCTCCCTGTGTCTGCGTGGGTTTTCTCTGGGTGACTGTCTGTGAGGAGTGTGGTGTGTTCTCCCTGTGTCTGTGTGGGTTTTCTCTGGGTGACTGTCTGTGAGGAGTGTGGTGTGTTCTCCCTGTGTCTGCGTGGGTTTCCTCCGGGTGACTGTCTGTGAGGAGTGTGGTGTGTTCTCTCTGTGTCTGCGTGGGTTTCCTCCAGGTGACTGTCTGTGAGGAGCGTGGTATGTTCTCCCTTTCAATATTTCAATATACATTCCTAATTGCACTCAATTTTAACGTTAGTTTAAAAACATTAATGTTGACAAAGCCAAGGGGTTTAGGTTTGTCAATGATGCCAAGTTTCTTGTTTTTCCTGGTGATTTTCAATTATTCATCATCTGTAACCCTTATCCAGTTCAGGGTCGCGGTGGGTCCAGAGCCTACCTGGAATCATTGGGCACAAGGCAGGAATTCACAGGGCAACACACACATACACTCACACATTTGAGTCGCCAATCCACCTACCAACGTCTGTTTTTGGACCGTGGGAGGAAACCAGAGCACCTGGAGGAAACCCACGCAGACACAGAGAGAACACACCACACTCCTCACAGACAGTCACCCAGAGGAAACCCACGCAGACACAGAGAGAACACACCACACTCCTCACAGACAGTCACCCGGAGGAAACCCACGCAGACACAGAGAGAACACACCACACTCCTCACAGATAGTCACCCGGAGCAGGAATCAAACTCACAACCTCCTGGAGCTGTGTGACTGCGACGCTACCTGCTGCGCCACTGTGCCGCCCCGGTGGAGAATATATCTCCTTTAAATATTTTCAAGCATTTTCATTTCAGTCAACAACC
>NC_089817.1:27334322-27524322 GCF_029633855.1 Hoplias malabaricus
GGTGACTGTCTGTGAGGAGTGTGGTGTGTTCTCTCTGTGTCTGCGTGGGTTTCCTCCGGGTGACTGTCTGTGAGGAGTGTGGTGTGTTCTCTCTGTGTCTGTGTGGGTTTCCTCCGGGTGACTGTCTGTGAGGAGTGTGGTGTGTTCTCTCTGTGTCTGTGTGGGTTTCCTCTGGGTGACTGTCTGTGAGGAGTGTGGTGTGTTCTCTCTGTGTCCGTGTGGGTTTCCTCTGGGTGCTCCGGTTTCCTCCCACAGTCCAAAGACACACGTTGGTAGGTGGATTGGCGACTCAAAAGTGTCCGTAGGTGTGTGTGTGTGTGTGTGTTTGTGTGCCTGTGTTGCCCTGTGAAGGACTGGCGCCCCCTCCAGGGTGTATTCCCGCCTTGCGCCCAGTGATTACAGGTAGGCTCTGGACCTACTGCTGCCCTGAACTGGATGAGCGGTTGCAGATAATGAATGAATGAATGAATGAATTAATTTGAAATCTGTCATGTACTAGAGTCATGTATCTGAGAATCTGACCTGTGGACCTATGTGTGACTTTACAATATTAAAAACCAACTAACTACCTAAATAAATAAATAAATAAATAAATAAATAAATAAATAAAACTTCAGCTCTTTCAGTGACTAAGATGTTGCATATTTTGTTGATGGCTTGGGCATCGATAGCCCAGTTTAAACTTGTAATAAACAAAACAGAGTACAAACCCATTATTTCATGTACCTGCATGTGAGATGCCTCCAGACAACAATAAATTCAGGTAACATTAATTGCTTGAATACATTGAGTTTTGGTAGTTGATGCCAAAAGCAAACATTTTCCCAAGTGTGGAATGCCACCATCACCCCCTCTTTTTGTACTAAGGCTTGGCTTGTCCAATCAACTTGAAGTACCTAGATAAGGCTTCTTGATGAAGCCTGGAGCAGAGGGAGAAAAGAAGGGCTACTAAATAACCTCTCCCACACACCGAACAAATGCCACTTTCATCAGGACTGCTGAAGTTGCTCAGAGAACCTGTGGGTTTAGGTTTTACTTCCACTGTACACTTTTTTATATAGAAACATACTTCTTCTGGCTTATATTTAGCTTCGTGTAGATTTATGTAAATAGTGTGTTTCATTTCTGTATGATGTCAAGTACTCCCCCAAGAACACATTAAATCATTACAGTTGTAATATCAGGCCAAACGTACACAATTAATTATTAGATATTTTAGCATAGGGCGGCACGGTGGTGCAGCAGGTTAGTGTCGCAGTCACACAGCTCCAGGGACCTGGAGGTTGTGGGTTTGATTCCCGCTCCGGGTGATTGTCTGTGAGGAGTGTGGTGTGTTCTCCCTGTGTCCGCGTGGGTTTCCTCCAGGTGATTGTCTGTGAGGAGTGTGGTGTGGTCTCCCTGTGTCTGTGTGGGTTTCCTCCAGGTGATTGTCTGTGAGGAGTGTGGTGTGGTCTCCCTGTGTCTGCGTGGGTTTCCTCCGGGTGACTGTCTGTGCAGAGTGTGGTGTGTTCTCCCTGTGTCTGCATGGGTTTCCTCCAGGTGACATGCCAGGGATCCACAAAAAAAGGTATAAAGACCATTGCAGTGGAACTGCATTCTCTGCACTGATGGAGCACAAACCACTTCCTCTAGTCATTAGTTGAAATCGTTCACTTTCTCATTGATGAATACCAGCAAATCCTCATGGAAGTGTCAAGACTTTACATCGCATTATGTGTAAAGCCTTTTCAGAACAGCAGAAGCTGTCACTGCAGCTATTCGGTCAACAAATACATTAACGTTGTTTATCTCTCAGGTTTGTGCCAAACTCATGGTTTGCTCAAACAAGCACAACTGTGGATGGGTCACTGCAAGAAAAGTGTACACTGCTGAGGGTTGTGTACACAGATGTCATGATATCTTCTGACATGGAGAGAGATGAGCCCCAAAAACAGTTCATGAGAATGCCCCCTTTTAAGGTGGTGCTGTCCCTCTTTTGTAGATGTTCAGTCAAAGTGGGCTGTGGCATTGACTGGACTTTTGGAATGTCCCTGCTTTTGTTTCTTCCCTCTCTGAGTAATCATAAACAGAGCCTGACTTGAATCTGCAATGTGGGCTATACAATTCCAGAGCTCTCTCTCTCTCTCTCTCTCTCTCTCTCTCTCTCTCTCCTCAGTAGACTGAGGAACTATGGGAAACAAAAGAGGGCTTTCAGTCTCTCTCTCTTTACAGTTAGAAGGAGGTCTCTTGCGTGAAGTTGAGGGGAAGTGACAGGTTGCAGTTCACACTGAAGGACTGAGAGTTTGCCTTACTCTCCACTACAGGAGTGTCACAGTGATGGACCAGTGCATTCTCTGATGAGTGACTCGACAGCCATCACTTCTCGCCATCAAAAATACTCTGAATTAATGTCCAATTTGATGGTTAAGCTGTTAAAAGTTGTTTAACGAAGGATAAGTAGAAAGTACAGCCAGTTAATTGTTGATAGATAGCTAGGTTCTTTTTGTCTATTTCCGTTTCTGAGCAAAGGCATCTTTATAGCTATATCCCAGAGGGTCCAAAAGAGTGGACACACGTTTGTGGTCAGATGAGTCCATGCTGTATCTTGTTTAAAGATTTAAAAATATATCAATAAAATAACAAATTACTAACTAACTGATCTGGAAACAGGGTTATACAAATGACAGTGCCCCATAAAGCTGCAGAATCTAAACATACTGAGCTTCTTAAAACCCAAACTCCATCCTGGACTTGCCTTTCTTTGCATTACATCATGCTCCTGACATCCCTATGGTTTCCCATTCTCTTGATCCTCAAGTCAGCTCCGATCACTTCCCCTCCTTTTGTGTGTTCATCAAATTAAAACTAGCTAATGTTTCATTGTGGCGGGGGCAGCATTTTCCTGCAAGCCTGGAGTTAACACAGAGCTGCCTGTCAGGTCCGCATGATTCAGGGGATTTTTCAGAGGCCTCTGAGGGCCCTCCCAGATCTAAAAGAGACGACCCAGTGAGGTAAATGCTGCGGGCCGTACGGCATCAATAGCCTGGCTCCGGGCAACCATTCAGCCTATTAGGAGCCGTTCTAGACTTTCACCATCCATTCAGCATGTCCGCAGGAGATGCGGCTTTGTGAGCGGGGAGCCTTTTTCTCACAGAAAACTAGGCATCATACACAATAAAGCAAAAGATTATCAAAATAGAGGGTTGAAAGAGAAGACATAATCCATCTGTGTCACTACGTTTTCGTGGATCTCACTTTGTTTGGGTCTATAACATTCAGAAAGCTTATGGTTTTATAGTGTTCAGAATGTAGTCAATCAAACAAGTTGTTCTATGTGCTATGTTTCATATGAAGATGTCCAACAAAGTTCCGGTTCTGTCTTATTTTAAAGCTGGGTCCACCTACCAATGCCAGAGATGGGAAGAGTAGCCAAAAGTGTAGACACATTCCCACCCATTACTCCTGTAAATGTGTAGCAAATCAAGAGGGTGTGTGTCCCATTTTGTTGCAGTAACAGTCTCTATTCTCCTGGGAAGGTTTTTGTGCTAGATATTGGAACATTCCTTTGCAGATTTGATGGGATTCCACCTCTAGAGTAGTAGTGTGGTCGGGTTATGATGATAAATGATTAGTTACGGATAACAAACTCTACGGCTAATCATCCCAATGGTATTGGATGGGGCTCCATCGCTCCAGAGAATGCGGTTCTACTACAAACCAGTCCCAAAAAATAGGGGCTTCATACCCCACTAGATGATGCTAAGCATAGAACATGGCGACTCAGATGCTCAGGGGCAAATGCAGCAAAAATTCTTTTGAGTTTTGAAAAAGCAAAAGATCAGGGAAGACACATTTTGTTCCTCAAAGTGTTAGTTTTGCTCTGGAGCTCTGAGGCTAATGCAACAAATAATGGTGGCTAACACCCAAGTAAAAGCATTATGCTAACGGCTAATTATGCTAAGTGTTGAGTGTTGTCATAAACCTGCTAAACATGGAGAATAAAAATATGTGTTAGCATAGCAATCTTAATCAAGTGTTATGGTTACTTTTGATCTTCAACCTTCCTGTTTTACCCAGGCCTTAGTGAGCACCAGGAGCATTCAAACACAAGTGGCTTGGGAGCAGATACAGAAAGAACACACCAAGCTCCACATAGATATTGATGCAAGGCAAGACTTGAACCAAGGCCCTGATGACTATTGATCTGTTTAGCAGCAACACCACCTGTTGTGTCATAACCCCGCCCACTTAGTTACACCATACAACCTTATATCTATATATATATATATAGATAGATAGATAGATACGGTGGCGCATCAGGTAATGTCGCAGTCACACAGCTCCAGGGACCTGGTGGTTGTGGGTTCAAGTTCCACTACGGGTGACAGTCTGTGAGGAGTGTGGTGTGTTCTCCCTGTGTCCGCGTGGGTTTCCTCAGGGTGACTGTCTGTAAGGAGTGTGGTGTGTTCTCCCTGTGTCCGCGTGGGTTTCCTCCGGGTGACTATCTGTAAGGAGTGTGTTGTGTTCTTCCTCTGTCCGCGTGGGTTTCCTCTGGGTGCTCCAGTTTCCTCCCACAGTCCAAAAACACACGTTGGTAGGTTTCGATTCAAAAGTGTCCGTAGGTCCGTAGTGTGTGTGTTGTCCAGGGTGTATTCCCGTCTTGCGCCCAATGACTCCAGGTAGGCTCTGAACCCACTGCGACCCTGAACTGGATAAGCGGTTACAGATAAAAAATGAATGAATATATATATATTAATAACTATATATATACATAAATAACTAATTAGCTGAAGCATCTGTTGGAGATTAAACCCTGGACGTCTCATTACAAACAGCCCTGAAGGTTTTGTTTCAGTGAGTGCGTCAAACTCAATAAGGTAACTAACCCCTTAAAGAAAGCTGCATTCATCGTCACATACCTTCACTTCATCCAGCTTGTGAAAAAGGGCCGTGTGAAAAAAAGGGAAAAAAATCGCTCCTTTGTGAGAAGGAATATATTTAGGAATGCCCCCAAAAATAGGCCAGCTGATGAGCCTTTCAAACTGTTGAGAGCATGAGAAATTCGTGACTGGTGAGGTTTTATTACCTATTATGTAGAGTCATAGCTATTATCTAAACGCCCGTCAATTTCATAATAGTGCCATAACCACAGATATAGACATAGGCTAAATACATTACTGTGGAATTTTTTTTCTTAATTTCCATACATTTAACACACGAAAACTTAAAAAGGAACATGATAGAGTATTTTTACACTTACCTTTATGGTACAGGGACATTTACCCAGATCTGTAAAATGTTCAGTCTTAGAAGTTGGTTGAATTTCATTCTTCCTTTCTGTTACAGGATTTGTATTTCTTGTATATTCGGATGATGAAATATGGCCAGTCAGACGGACAATTGGTGGTCTCTGACTTTCACAGAAGGGCGGCACAGTGGCGCAGCAGGTAGGTGTCGCAGTCACACATCTCCAGGGGCCTGTGGGTTCGATTCCCGCGCCGGGTGACTGTCTGTGTGGAGTTTGGTGTGTTCTCCCTGTGCCTGTGTGGGTTTCCTCCAGGTGCTCCGGTTTCCTCCCACAGTCCAAAAACACACGTTGGTAGGTGGATTGGCGACTCGGTGTGTGTCGGTGTTGCCCTGTGAAGGACTGGCGCCCCCTCCAGGGTGTATTCCTGCCTTGTGCCCAATGATTTCAGGTAGGCTCTGGACCCACCGCGACCCTGAACTGGATAAGGGTTACAGATAATGAATGAATGACTTTCACAGAGTATAGTTAATATGCATGTTAAACAAAATGATAAATATATTATACCATAAGGCCATGAGGTGAGTCTGAAGGTGGATAAAAAGCAATGAACCGTGTGTGACAACAAATTGATTTAACATGATAAAACAGAACCAATGACCTACTTCAAATCCCTAAACACTCATCAATTAGATCATTTAAAGATGCTAACAGGTGACAGCTTGTTGATAATTACTTCAGAGTTAAAACTAATAGCTACAGCCATTTCTAGAACATGTATTGTCCCAATTTCCACAGAGACGTTTCAGTATGGAATACAACATGCTGCATAAACTCAGATGACTGGGCGGTAAAATTATGCTCAAACCCAATTCCTCTTAGAACTCATGCTCCATTAGTTCTCACTGAAGCCGGACAGAAGGTATTTGCTATGCCTGTTATTGACCTCTTTCAGGTCCAGATGTGAACCGAATGGACATGCCCCATTCTACTCTCTTTCAAAAGCAAGATGACCCTGGCCTTGAGATGTACACCCCCCCCCCTCCCCTCCCCCAGTCTCAGTGTTTTGAATGACTATTCCACCCACTTCAGAAAAGCATTGAATCTGTCTGAAGTAGCCACATTGTGCTTTGACTTTTCTGTTACTTCAAGGGCATTTATTAGAGCGGAAAAAGACAGACGCTTCCGGTCTTCAGTGAAATGCTGAGATCTGCATATGGATGAGTGGACATGAAATGGCTAAAGACAGAGGACAAAGGGGCCTTGCTTGAAGAGCAGCTCTTAATCAGGCATAATGGCCTCAGATGCTGATGTTCCTCTGATCTTCAGGGATGACTCCGCTTCTTTGAAACATTTAAATTTCATAGGGTACAGGTGGAACACTTGTTATTCTTTGATACACACACATACACACTGATCATCCTTACTGTAGGTCCCACTAATGTCTTCAAAACACCTCAAAGCCTTTGAGACATGGACTCCACAAGACCTCTGAATGCATCAGTGGTGTCAGGTACCAAGACGTTAGTAGCAGAACCATTAAAACCTGTAGGTTGTGAGGTATCAGACTTTCTTTGTGCTCATCCATTCTGGGAAATCTGGAGGCTAATTCAGCACATTGGTCATGTTCCTTTAATGATTCCTGAACAATGTTCACGGTGTGGCGGAGTATGTTATCATGCTGAAATAGGTGATGACCAATGTGATGTGGTGGTATACTTGGTCTGCCACAATAATTAGGGTAAGTGTATGTGTCATGTCATTGGCATACTTCATGAGGATACATGATAATTACCCTGTAGTGTAGATTCCACGCAGAAAGACTGATTTGCCTTTAATGTGCTGGGCTTTATAGAGCAGCCCCCAGTATGAAAGGCAGCCCCCTGTGTTTGGTGTTCTTTGTTGGTTAGTTGCTGAGCTTGGGACTTTACTGAGCCTTAGTGAAGGCTGTTGTGTATTCCCCATTTTTGTTCAGGATACATTTAGATGATTGGTTGTTATGTGAAAGCGTTATTAGGCAAATTAATACATTTGGCTATAACCGACTCCTGGTTTCTACATTCACTGTATATTTCATTTCCCCCCTTTCACCCTGTTCTTCAATGGTCAGGGCCACCACAGAGCATGGGGTTGGGTGCTGACGTGGTGGTGTAAGTGTGTTATTTAACGTTCAGTCAAATATATAAACATACATTAAGGTCTGAAGTTGTACAATTTTCAGATTATTTCTGATTCATAACAATCATAACAATCCTTTAAAATAACCTCTAAAATAATACATTTATCCATCCATCCATTATCTGTATGTGCTTATCCAGTTCAGGGTCGCGGTGGGTCCAGAGCCTACCTGGAATCATTGGGCGCAAAGCAGGAACACACCCTGGAGGGGGCGCCAGTCCTTCACAGGGCAACACACACTCACACATTCGTTCACACACTCACACCTACGGACACTTTTGAGTCGCCAATCCACCTACCAATATGTGTTGTTGGACTGTGGGAGGAAACCAGAGCACCCGGAGGAAACCCACACAGACACAGGGAGAACACACCAACTCCTCACAGACAGTCACCCGAAGGAAACCCACACAGACACAGGGAGAACACAGCAAACTCCTCGCAGACAGTCACCCGGAGGAAACCCACACAGACACAGGGAGAACACACCAACTCCTCACAGACAGTCACCCGAAGGAAACCCACACAGACACAGGGAGAACACAGCAAACTCCTCGCAGACAGTCACCCGAAGGAAACCCACACAGACACAGGGAGAACACACCACACTCCTCACAGACAGTCACCAGGAGGAAACCCACGCAGACACAGGGAGAACACACCACACCCCTCACAGACAGTCACCAGGAGGAAACCCACGCAGACACAGGGAGAACACACCACACTCCTCACAGACAGTCACCAGGAGGAAACCCACGCAGACACAGGGAGAACACACCACACTCCTCACAGACAGTCACCAGGAGGAAACCCACGCAGACACAGGGAGAACACACCACACCCCTCACAGACAGTCACCAGGAGGAAACCCACGCAGACACAGGGAGAACACACCACACTCCTCACAGACAGTCACCCGAAGGAAACCCACGCAGACACAGGGAGAACACACCACACCCCTCACAGACAGTCACCAGGAGGAAACCCACGCAGACACAGGGAGAACACACCACACTCCTCACAGACAGTCACCAGGAGGAAACCCACGCAGACACAGGGAGAACACACCACACTCCTCAAAGACAGTCACCAGGAGGAAACCCACACGGACACAGGGAGAACACACCACACTCCTCACAGACAGTCACCCGGAGGAAACCCACACAGACACAGGAAGAACACAGCAAACTCCTCACAGACAGTCACCCGGAGGAAACCCACGCAGACACAGGGAGAACACACCACACTCCTTACAGACAGTCACCCGGAGCCAGAATCGAACCCACAACCTCCAGGTTCCTGGAGCTGTGTGACTGTGACACTAACCTGCTGCACCACCGTGCCGCCCAATAATTTACATTTAATAATAATAATAATTATAATAATAATAATAATAATACATTTATAATTGATTATTTTAAAATAATACATATTTATCTATTTATTCATTCATTCCAAGTAATTTTGGAACATATACATTGGTCTGTTGTGAATTTTTCACGCGATGTATAGGCCAGCTCTTAATCCTGCCCTGGTGCAGAGGACTAACCCATCAGCTGGTTCAGTAAGAGACTACAAAGCAACTATTTATCCCGAGCTGCACCTTATTACTTGAGTTGCACTTTATAGAGGATTTTTTGAAATAATAAATAATCACTTTCTAATAAACACTGCGTGCTACTTTGCTATGGAATAATGATAGACTGCTCCTTTAATATGCTACATTATTGTCTGCATGGTTCAAGGCTTCATGAAGTAAATGTCCTTTTCTGAAAGGGCCAAATCTGGGAAGCAAACGCCAGAGGCATTTTAATCACGCTCTTCTCTCCATACCACCAAGTATGAAGGCCCTATTCTTTCTGGGGGTCCCCCTTTTCTCTCCCAGCCCTCTAGACAAGCTCAAAAGTTTAGCTTTGAATATGTTAGCACTGTTAACAATATGCAAAGTGGTCCTGCTAGGACCCAGAGCGACGGTTCATTAGCATTCTGCTCAGGCCTCAGGACTGGGCAAGCCTGCCCAGAGTCTCCAGTTGTTCAGACCAAAACGAGTAATCCTTTTAGTCACTGGCGGTCTCCATGTTAGGAGACGTGATGGTTTAAAGCTATTTTCTTTCAAACAAGTGATTGACTGAGTCCTGCAGACTGTTTAAATTCACTTATGACTGCCTTTCCAGAGAAAGTGGAAAATATATTGAACAAAACTCTGTTTACATTCTTGCACAAATGTCCATAAATGTCATAAATCTATGGCTTCCAATAGTGCCATAAATGCAGCTTATCTTTAAATGTAAATAGTTTTATATATGACTGACTAATTCAGTGTGTAAGCATTTATATTTGTAGTGTACTTTACATGAAGCAAGGATCCATTAGAGATTAGCCATGTTGTTTCAAATGTACAACTATTTTACCATTTAAAAATATACATATAGAAAACCATATGTATATAGTGTTATGTATACCATATGTATGTAAGTAAAGTGCCAAAAACGTGTGGATTTTTGCTGGTGGAGGGAAAAACTATGTTAAGCCTCCTAAAAAAACATATTATATACGCAATATTTTTTTAAATAATGGCAGTTCTGTCTCAGGTTGGACAGCAGTGCCACCGTGTGGTCAGGACCGTGAACTGCAGGCGAAGAATACCTAGCCATAACCAATTGACGAGTTATTTACTTGTTTTAAGAGCGTGTTTAACGGCATGTTTTATATACTCCCGTGCTTTATTTCGATTATTAAATAACTAATTCTACCTCCCTATAGGGCAGCTTTTTACATTATAGGAGTATTCTAGCATTCTGGCTAATGCTAATGCTAACGACCCTGGGACTTTTTTTAGAATTTGGAGCCTTTATTTGAACACTTACAGTGCAGTAGGCAAAAGGGTGTAATTTGCAAGTCCATTATTTGACTGAATAAACTATAAACTATATATATCTTCTTGTACTTTGCACAGAAATATATAAATAAAGGTGAAATAAATGAAACCACCAAGTGAGTTTTCTTTGGTGCTGATTTTATTGAGAAAAAAAAAGAAAAAAGAAAACACTGACCAAAACGTAAGTTGGTAAAAGTCCAGCAAGGTCAGTCAAAGGCTGGGCCTCGTTCTCACAGGCTGTGTAGTGCACAGGGGCTTTATCAGTGCTGACTGGAACAAGGCCAGACTCGAGAGTGGATTTTCGTCTAGAGAGGAATGTTTTATGTACACTTTGAATTTTTTTTAAACTTCAAACATAGATGTTTCACACACCCCTGTATATTTCATATGCCAAGCATCTGGCATGTCGGGTTGGTGACTCAGCATGGTCGTTAGGAAACGTACAAAAAAAACAAAAGAGGCAAAAACCCTGAGAGGATTGGTGGTAATAGATGCAACACCTTGGGCATCATACTTAATATAAGCATGCCATTTTCCCCTAAATCTGCCTGGAAACACTCAGGTAAACTGTACGACAGTCAGCAACAGCAAATTGAACTTTTAAATCGATTTCGGCTGAGATTTATTGCTTAGTTTGAATTAAAATTCCATCGTTTCTAACATATAAAAGTGTACCACTGCAAACCTATTTCTCAGGTACAAATATATACTCACTGACCACTTCAGTGGTAACCCTTATAGGCCCACTATATGAACTATATGGAAAAAATTTCCCTTTCAGTTCAGGGAAAGCCATAATAAACTGCTCCACTCTCCAATGTTGAGGGGCTTTACCACCCTGTAGCTGATGCTAGGCATTGAGCATGGTGAACTGAACTCATAGCCAGAGTCTGATTTCTTTTCATGCCTTATACGCTTATATAGACTATTAACCACAGTCAAGCACAACTGTCTTGTTCAAAAGCACCAATTCAATTAATAAAGTGGCCAGTGAGTGTTTATGCATGAAATGTGATAGTGCACCTAGACGGTGGTCCACAGACTTGTATGGAATGTCCTCTTGAGGTATCAGGCAAACTACTCACTCTCTTGCTTCTGTTAAAGGAATAGTTCAGTAAAATATGTGTATGCTGCTAACAGTGAATGAAAGCAAATAGCCACGAAGAAACAACTGCATGCTTATTGGATAAAACTGGCTTCCATTCACTGTGAGCCATGTTAGTGTATTTGTTTGGACTATTCCCTTAATTCAGTCGATTTCTCAAAATTCACACACACACACACACACACACACACATACACAACACACACACACACACAGACGTGCTCACACAAGTCATTCAGACCCCATTCCAAACACACATTCAAGTTAGAACGTGCTTTATAATTCATCCCTCATCTTCTCGCCCTTTGGCCGGACCAGCCTGCCAATGTACAGAATAGAGTTGGTCTTATTGTCCTTCACCAGGAAGATGAAGGGATGGTCAACGTAGAAGAGTTTGGGGTTCTTAAGCTTGTCTGTGCCATAGATGCTGGTATCTGGAGGGTTGCCCTCTGTGTCCCACTCCAGGGCTGAGGCATGGAAGACGTTGGACAGGTAGAGGTCCTTCTTTCCTGAGATGTTTGACAGGTCAGCTTTGGCCTTGTCCACAGCCTCAGTTAGGCCGAGCTCTCCGAGGTGTTTCTGTAAACAAGGCGAAGTTAAGTCTTGTCCAAACCACAACCACAAGAACACGCTGTCAGTGATGCATAACTGTTCTTATAAAGCATCAAAATATTTATACAGCTAATGGCACCCCCTTGTGGAGAACTGTAGCCTGCTAAACATGAGTGAGCAAACTGTGTAATAAGCTATAGGATGTGACAATGTGGCTAATTCCAAAGGGTCTTTTAGGGATTGCATTTGTTTCTTACCTGCAGGTTGTGGCTGACCTCTACGCTGATCTTTGGTAAAGACACTGCCACAGCCTTCTGCTCCAGCTTGCTCAGCCAGGTTTCCACCTGCTTGCGAGTCAGCAGTTTCTCCACTCTCTCCAGGCTCTCAACGTGGTATGTCATGATGAACACAATAGATGATAACTTATGAGCTAGAGGCATCTCCATCACAAAGAGGTTGTTGGCGGTGTCTTCGTAAAATCCATAGATACCTTCAGCAGGATAGTTAAAGGAGATAAATGGTTAAATGTTGGACATACAAACACACTAGCCAACAGAACAACAAGGTGAAGGCTCTCACTGCTTTTGTTTGTTTACCTGTGCGATGCATCATGGCTACTGACACTGTGTATGAGCGATGCACGAGGAAACCACGGTTGTCGACCATCTTATGGTGAAAAGCCTCATCCCAGTGGGCTATAAAGACAGCATACAGAGGATTATTTAACTGTAAATAAACAATGGAAATAAGAAACTTTTCAGATACAAAATGCTAAGATTAAGTAAAAAAATAAATAAATAAAACAAGCAGCTTACGTTTGTAAAACATTGCATTGATGATCATGGCTCCATCTGTCTTCTCCACGTCTTTGGTGATTTCTGGCAGCTTGCCATTGGTAGACTTGGACGCCCACTCATTGATGGCATTGATGGCGCTGCGCTTGTCCCTGAAGTTGATCTTGGAGTGCTCGTATTTGTAATGCTTCTTGCTGTTCTTCACAAAATCATCAACAAAGTTTACAGAACTGGGACCATAAAAGCGGTTGTTGATCTTCCAGGTGACGTTGCGGGCCGTGGAGTTGCTGACCTCGGTCAGGAGCTTGGCCAAGCTTGAATGGAGATGCTCATCCTTCACTTTATTGCCACTGAGCACAGTTTTCACTTGCGTGGCAGTGTTGGATTTTCCTCCAAGAGCGACCAGGCCCAGGGAAGAAGCCACCACCACTGGGGAGATTAAGATATTCTCCAAGTTCTTGTCTTTGGCCATGTTGTGGTAGAGATCAAAGGCCAGGTTGGTGCTGCTGTCCACCAGGACGTTGGTATGGCTGCTGACGGTTTTATCTGCTCTAACGCTGGCCAGCAGGCACAGAGCCACCAGACTTTTGACCCACATGATTTTGGAATTGATTCTAGAGATCCTTCCCTAGAAGAAACACATTAATGTATATAAATATATACATATCTCATTGATCTGCCAATGGACAGATAAATATTGGATTATACAAAAACCAAAACTACATATTAATTCTTATTGTTTTGTATTGAGTGTATCTGCCCCAGTAGAACTTTTTATTCCTCACCACTGAGGCTGAACTGAGACTAACTTTAGTCACAGTCATGTAATTACAGGCTTGGGATGCTAATCTAGAGAACCCATCCTGTCATCAATGAAGAAGACTTATATAACTGCCACGTCAGTGGCTATAACTCCAGACAACTCCAGACACAACTCCGCACACTTTCTAGAAGTTATCTCTATGTTAAGGATGTTAAACTAGACATGTTTCCAGACAGGCAAAGTCTAGCTGTCTTTATTTTGAAGTCTGAAATATAACTCGGAAAGTAATGTGCTATTTGTAGACCCAACACAACTGTAGCACATCACACAGAATAACATCATGTGCAGATACACACTTTAAAAAGATACACAGTGCACAAGAGATCTCCAAAAGCAACTTTACAGGAGATAACTTAATGCAATGAGAGCTTTTTTTCCAAGCAGTTGAGAAGCATTCCTATTAGGTCTTCATTAAATGTGTTAAAATAATAGGAAAAATAAATGGATACACTTTATTATTTGTCACGACACCAGACAAAAAACTGTTGTCAACTTAAACTCTACAGATACATTGTGTCCCATGGTTGCATTTAAAAAAAAAAATCAAAAGTAGAACCTCGTGAAATTGGTTCTAAATAAAGTCCAAATCCCAATGTCTATATATGTCTACATATAACTCCTCCAGAGAATTTATGATGGTCCTTTCAGAGATCCAATCAGCACTGCCAGAGTGGCAGGAAATCTGAGGCTTGGCTAAAATCTACGTCTAGGCGGGACAGCATCCCACTCTAAGTTACATGAACACAGAGTGCTGTTTAGAGGCTTGTAACAGATCAAGGTTCTTCACTTCCTACAAGTACAAGAACATACTTGACATTTGCAGGGGTTGAATTCACTCAAACGGTGCTCGTTTGTGTTCACTTGGACCTGGAGACACTAACTGAAGTGAAAGAAGTTCGGCAGTGTGTTTGTTTCCACACTTGAGCAGGCAGGCTGCTGTTTTGGGTGGGGCCGTTATGGCCCAAGAGAAATGAGCACAAATCAGCATTTAAAAACTGCTACATTTGAATCTATTATAAGTGCATTAATGTGTGCTGAATTTAACATACAAGGGCATACAAAATATGGCTTGTGCAACAGATATAACCCATTCCCAAACTCCTAAACTCTGCGAATATAACCATGCCACTGCAAAAAGCAACAAAACAAGCATTTTTGCACATCCCTGTATTCACAAAATACAAATGCTCAGTTGTTCAATGTACTACACCAACTTATGTATTGACGCAATACTCACATATATGTACATTTAAACTCATTTAAGTCAATTCCACATACACAACTAGCCCAGTTCTGTAGAGTTCATTCAAGCTGCAGACTCTAAACAGAAGCACATTGCATAACTGGCCTGTGTTAACAATGTTACCGAAGGTATAACCCTTTCTTACCTTTGGTGAAGACGTCTTTAAGCTTCTGTGCTGTGCCTCTGACGTGTCAGGCCCAATCTGTCTGGGCTACTTTATAGCAGTGAAAGGAACCTTCTGGAAGCTGGGATTGAACTATTAAAATGAGCAACTCTGATGTGAGTGCAGACAGAGACCTCCTCCTGGTCTCCAGTTACAGCCTCAGCTGGGGGAAGTGCATGCACTCCTCCAGGTCCTAAAGCTATGAGAAAATGATCAGTGCCCAAATGTTTGTAGACACCTAGGAGTTAATTGGACTTGCTGCCCAACTCCCACCTTTCACATGCACTCCACTATTTTATTCTAAGGCTTTACGCTAGAAACTGGAACATTTCTGTGTGACTATGATGGCATACAGCACTGCCATTATCACTGACAAGAAGCATAGTCAAGTATTAATGTATTAACATGACTCCAACTCATCCCAGTGGCTCTGATTTGGTTTCATCATTCCAGAAAATGCAGATTTCACTACTTTGAAGCCCAAAGCTGGATGGACCTCTCGCTAACATTTGGTGTTGGGCATAAAGTTAATGTACGGCTGCTCCAAAGCCTCTCATTTAATTTGCACTTCCATTGAAATTACACAAGCTGTGTGTGTGTGTACAATTGAATAACGGTCCTTAAATGGTGCACCTCAAAATGGCTGCAGTTATTTGGACATATGTTTTAACAACAAATACAGAAAATATTCCCATTTCAAATGAATGCAAATCTGTATTAGAGCCCCTTCTTTCATTATATACACACTTTAATGGAAGGAATATTCAGTTAAAAGGCTCTAAATGGAGTGGAACAACTGAACGCATGCCTGGAAGTCACAGGAATGTATGCAGGATTAAAATCTCTCCTCCCTCTCTTCCCTTCCCCTCCTCCTTCCCCTCCTCCAATGCCACGTCTATAGTGGACCATGCTGAAGCTTCTGGTGCCGGTAGTGGGGGGGGGATCCACCATTGGGCACGTATTTAACTTCTTGTCCCGTTCCATCTTGCCTTGACTGATTTAATCTCTAGACCTTTTTCTGCTGAGATATGGTATAGGGGTTAAAGTAGAACCCTGTGAAAAAAGAAATGTAGTGTATGATCTGTGCTAAATCAGAGACCAATGACATATTCATTCATTCCCTGTAACACCTTCATCCTGATCAGGGTCAGAGTGGGTCTAGGCTCTACACAAAATTGTACAGCACAAGGACAAGCACAATCTATCACTATGGCTCCACTGTGGCTGGTCCTGCAGATTGAATACGAGAACATATAAGTGTGAATGGGTGGAGTTAAACAGCTGCAGGCTGTACTTAAATATATATAATTTGTGACATTATTTGGGAAATAAAATGGGCTATTTTTGGAGAATTTCTTTACTGTAAGTGCTATAAGGGCTGGAGTGTGAACGGTATGAAAACAGTGTTTAACATTCATGTTTTGGTTTGAATAATATGGGGTTTTGCTGTATTTTAAGAAGCATTGTACAAAGCCATGTTTCATTACTTTACAAGAGAAAGGCCGTGGCTTGCACGCATGTATTATACTACCAACAAAAGGTTAGTGTTCACAACAGAAAGGTCTGTGTCATCTAAAGGGAAACTGGGTCATGTTACGCAGTTAAGTTCTGGACTGAGCTTTTAAAAATGCCTGATGATACATTGCAGGGTGTCGCTAGCTTTCATAATAGCAGTACAACACCTTTTGTATTGGTTTTACCTTCACTTGTAGGTCCTTAAATACGTGGCCTATGGCTATAACATTCCTCAGCACTCATCTGGAAAGGAATGCGGCTAGTCTCTGTTGTTGTTGCTGTTGTGTGCAGTTGTGAATCTATTTTCCTGGTCATTGTGCATTATTAGATACAGAAAATAGTTATGTCTGCTGATGTTTATAGCTAACTTACATTCTCTATTGCCCAATCTTCTAGAAAACACAGGCCAAATTTAGCATAGCATAGTGCAGTGGTTTGTAAAAGGTTCAGCCCAAGTACCACCCATTTTCAAACCAAAACCAGTAGTGAATTACTGGTATAGTGTGGGTAGGAAAGCTTCTGTGTAGAAGCCAGCAGTATGAAATACTATACTACACTCAAGACTAACAATTCTTGTAATATTTACAATGTTTGTGTAAATGTAAACATGTATTTCTCCTTTAGAGAATAACTCATTTTTCATTTCATTTAAAAATTGGCTTAACACATGTCATGAGGGACTGTCTACAATGGGGGAAGATAAACCACTGTTAGTCCGGATGTTCATTAGCTCATATCCTCTATTCTATATCCTCTCACTCACTAACATCCATAAACAGAATGGGAGGAAAAATGACCCTGGGAAAAGAGTGCATCTGTTTTTCTTGTCATGTCCTGAAAGCTCCCTGAGATTAAGCATGACCAACGCCTACACTCTCTGGGTGATATAAAACTGGGCTTTATTACAGTTGCCATTGTTTTGGGGAGATCTGATTACAGGTTTTTACACATATATTTAGGGATATTTTTCTAATTTTGAAACTAAAATGTATCAATTATTTTTTTCTTATAAAAGTGGATTCTTTTATTTTATAAAATCTATTTACAATTAAGCATTTTGATCGCCCAAAATACAGAAAATATAATAAAATCCTGATCTTGCACTCTTAAAAATGAAGGTGCTACAAAGGGTTCTTCGAGTGGTGCCATAGAAGAACCAATGTTGGAACCATTTTGCATGTTTAAATGGGTGAAGAATCACACAAGTGACAGATTTTTAAACCTATTTCTTAAAGCAGTTCTTAAATATTTTTTTTTTAAAGAACCAAAAGTTGTTCTTCTATGGAATCACTTAAAGAACCTTTTGTAGCACCTTTATTTTTAAAAATCATGGGCTTAAAATATGGGACTCATTACAGCTCTCACAACAATCTTATATGATTTCATGTTTTACCTCTGGTACCTCAGCTACTTTAACTGAAGCTCTGTCTCCTTTTCATACACCATTCACTAACCTGTAGATAAAACCTGACGCAGCATGTCTTGCTTTGATTTACAGTCAGGACCCATCTGCAGGCCTCCAGCTTTGGCTGTTGAAAAGACACACAACAGCGTTTTGTTTTGTCTCCGGAGGTAGACCAAATATATTTTCCCTGTCATTATTTGGATTGGTTGAGAACTGTTTTAAATGTATAGTTGTATCTGAAACTTTTTGTCTTACAAGGGACATGCACAGCCTTGTGCCAAATAACTAATAATGGTAAAAAAGTATTATTATTATTGCCTCCAGAGGGGTAGCTCAGCCAAAGGGGGCAAATGAGCTGTTGCTTGGGCAACAGTAGCCTGGCCTTTTGCACATCCTTACCACTGACCATTCGTTGCTTAGTAACAAAAGTGAAAGCTCTTTATCTAAATTGCAGGAGGTACTATTATGAAAAAAAACCTGATAATATTTAAAGGGACACTCTTTACAAAACAAACCATGCATATATGAGGTATAATGCATGTATGTCACTTGTAATAATTCCACTGTAAAGGTGATATGGCACTTTTGTCTATAAGAAGTTGCAGTTTTGAATAAATTGCAATATTTAAAATACATTTGGAAGCCAAAGACGTGTACATGTGTCAGATTTATAGGCGCTTGAGAATATTCTCATATACAACAGAGGGGTCAGTAAAGAAGTAGTTTGGGAACCACTGCTCTGGAGTGAGATTTTCCAATATAATACCTAGAAAAAAATCATTGTAATGACATATATTGTAGGTGGGAGTAACTTTTAAACACTATATCTGGCATCTACGTGGTACTGAGTAGTGTTTGAATTATCATTTTCTTTATAATCTTGTTCAAAAGTCAAGGAAAATACCTCTA
The DNA here is from genome assembly GCF_029633855.1 of Hoplias malabaricus. Lineage (NCBI taxonomy): Eukaryota > Metazoa > Chordata > Actinopteri > Characiformes > Erythrinidae > Hoplias > Hoplias malabaricus. The sequence goes on from NC_089817.1 coordinate 27,353,112, forward strand.
TACCACTTCATATTCAGATTTGAAACAATGATCTGGGATTATTTGCTTTAAAGTTTTCTTGATGTTACTCCTGCAGATCATTATTTTATATTTTTCATTTTGGCACCAAGGGCAGCTTTCATCAGTGAACGTATTATATGACATCCGGATGTCCACTGGTCACTCTCTCACAGAGAAAGGACGGCACGAAGCCCAGAGTAGGAGGAGCCCTCCCCCCAACCGCTGGAATGCTGTGTGAGTCTCTACATGATGTAAGACTTGTCTACTCTTTCTCTGCCTGGTGATGAAACCCTGCAAGAGTTTTACACTCACATTCTAATATAGATTATTCATTTAGCTTGTCAGAGCCACATTCGTGTTCTTCATAATCTTCTTCTTATTATAAATTTGACTTGTCCAAGACAAATTACAGTTTTTTGTCATTTTCTTATTATTATTCACTTTGCAATATTGTAAACGCTACTCCTCCTAGGGTTTTCATGCTACAGCCATGAACTTTAACACGGTCATAGATTGTATACCAACTCGTGTTGCTTGTTCTTTTTGGAGCGATCCAACTTAAGGATTTCGGAATATCAGCTTCCAAAATGGGAATTTTTCTCATAGCAATGCATTGGCCAAAATTTCAACCTGTTCTAACTCTGTCAATTTTGAAGCTACGTCCACAAAGTTTCACACAGTTGGACCCAGGCGCTCCGGAACCTGTCATGTCAAATTTCAGAACTCTCGCACTCCCATTCCATTTTATTCCTCCTCCGTTATCCCTCCATTCATTCAGTGGAGGATGGCTAGAGTGCGTGAGTGCTTCTTGCACAAAGGAGGAGGTAGCCGTCCTGCTGCTGGGTTGTTGCCCTCCTACGGCCCCCTCCACGTCTCCTGATGTACTGGCCTGACTCCTGGAATCTCCTCCATGCTCTGGACGCTGTGCTGACAGTGCCATCCTGGATGAGCTGCACTACCCGAGCATCTTCTGTGGGTTGTAGACACCACCTCATGCTACCTCTAGGGTGTGTTGTTTTAGTGATCTCTTTATTTATTTTATTTTTTTTTAGCAGTGTATGTTGGCCATTTTTTAACGTTTTAAGGGTAATTTGAAGTGGTCATTCGTTTTATGTGGAAGTCTAAATGAAATAGCACTTTTTTAAAGTGGATTTTTAAGGTGGAATTTTTAAAATGTGTTTAAAATATATTGGCAGTATTTTTATGGTTTTAAGGTTTACTTGAAGTGGTCATATATCTGACATGGAAATCTAAATAAATTAGGCATTTTTAAGGTGGAATAGTTTTATTAAAATGTCAGTCAAAGTATGTTGGCAGTCTTTTTAAGCTGATGGTATTTTAAAAGTAGCATTTGAACGATATATATACATTTACGTCATAGCTATTAAGCAGCAAATAAGCTAAGGTTGCAATGATGCTAGCAATACGTGACTAGCCAAATTCACGAAAGGTCATGAACTTTCACCCTCTCTCACACCAATTTGTGATAGTCACATATATAGGGGACAGCAATTCGTGACATAGTCGCATAATTTCGACATTTTATGCGACAATATCACGATCATAAGTGTATCGGTAATTACCATACGCGACAGTAACGCGAAAACTTTTCCTCATTACAGGCGTCATTACTCTCATAACATAGAAAAAGGCAAATACTTATTCCAACAAAGGCATAAAATATTTTATTATAATATTTCTCCTAATGAATGGTTATTACTGGTGTCCTACTTTAACTTTAACTCTAACAAGAACATTTCTTTCACTTAACGTTATTTTGACTAATTTTCAAAAGGTTAATACTGAAAAGGACATTTCCCTAGCCATTATTTGCTTTGATATTTTAGCAAATAATGAATGAGTAAGGTATTATTTTCCGTAAACAAAAATAAGACCGTGGTATTAACGAATGGTAATGACGCCTTAATGAGGAAGTGTTGTCGTGTTATTGTCGCATAACACGGGGCGCTGATATGACGGTTTCTATGGTAATTACCCATTCACCTACGATCGTGATATTGTCGCATACAATGTGGAAAATATGCGACTATGTCACGAACTGCAGTCCCCTATATATGTGACTATATCATGAAAAGGTGTGAGACCGGGTTGTTATATATGCAGTATATTAGTATTCATATGGCTTCTGTAACACCGCCTGTGAATACCTCGTCTATGACGTGCATTTGTAGCACATTATGAATATGGATATGTATTATTACATATTGTTAACATAATGCATTATAAAAAGTGCTCAGTGAGCACGAGCTCACTGTCAATTAAACAAAAGGGCCCAGTTATAACAACACTCTTACGCATGCTATGAGTTCGTACTTATACTTACACTTTTATAGCTTTTGTCTACACACTCAAAGTGCTTTACAACTTTTAGAACAACAGTGATTCACCCCAACCTCTGCCAAGGTTCAGCAGCCATCTGGGTAATGCAACGTCAGCTAGTACACTCACCACACATCAGCTATTTGGTAGAGGCAACAGTGCAAGGCAGTAAACACTAACCCAGGACAGAGCATCTTACACACATCCAAGCACTCACACATGTGGACAATGACACACACTCACCCAGCCACTCACACTTGTGGACAATTACCCATACCTAATATGTGTTTCTCAAATGTGGAAGGAACATGGCCACCTGCAGGATACCCATGTAGACACAGAGAGAACACACCAACCTCCTCTAAGACAGTGACACACGGCAAGGCTCAATGACCAGGACCCAGAGACTGTGGAGCTGTGTGACTTCCTTTAACTGATTATGAATTATACCTTATGGTTATGAACTCTATATTCGAATTGCATATTTGCAAAGTTAATGTAAAGTGATAGAACTGATATGCTTGTCAAGAGATATGATGTCATAAACCACACTGTGTGTACATCAGTCTAGGTTCATAAAAAAAAGAACACTGGAGTCCTCTAGTGGACAAAAGGATAAATGATCTTTAGGCCAAATCATAAAGATCTCTAGGACAGTATTCAGAACAATACAAAAGACTATATGCAAAATAAAAAAAGCATTTCTACACAACTGGTTTATAGGTAAAATCAATACTGAATTATTAAAATACAAGGAAATGGCCGTATACTGTTTGTTTAAACTTTATACTTATCTGTAATGAGCTGCAGTTCGAGGTGTTGCCACTAGGTGGTGTGGTTGAAAAAGAACTGATATAAATCATTTTAGAACTCGAAATTTGTAGAGCTTTAGTACAATACGTTAGTCTAGACCAGTGTATTATATAATCACTACATACCAGGCTTCTTTGTGACTCCAAATCCTTTCACACCCACAGTGGTGACTTGTTTTCTGATAGTGCTGTTTTTTCCACTGAACATTGCAGTGTTAATGTATCTATATTCTGTACCCATTTCATCGTAATGAGGGTTGCAATGATTCCAGAGCCTACCTGAAATCAATGGGCACATGGCAGGGGCACACCCGGGCACAACTCAAACACTCACACCTCTGAACACACTCACACATGTGGACAATGTCACACAGCAGAGCCACCTACCAGCAGGGGTTATTGTACTGTGAGAACATTTCAGATATAGCTTTGTATTTGTGAGAAAGCTAATAGTATTTAGCTAAGCTAAATTAAACTTGCTAGCACTTAAACACTTATTTGACAGTTTGGCTACGGAACAGTGTTAAGATAAGCCCAAATGTGAATTATTACTAAAACATATCTCTATAAATATTAATTTATCACAGTAAATTAAAAACACACATTAAATTTGCAAAATGGTCCCCTGCTGTTCACATTCAATCTGAGGAGTGGGAACTATGGCGATGTCTCACATAGTAAAGCCTGAAGCTGGGTTAGAGTTAATCCACATGCTGGGTAGTACCTAGAGACAGAAAGCAAGGAATAACCTGTGAAGACTGTTGAGGTGAAGTTTTATTTTTGTCTTTTATACCTCCATGTTGACTTCTGGTTCACTCAGATCCAGGTACTGACAGTTTTTATTAATTTCACTCTCACACCTGGACATTGTGTCCTTTACAATGTACAATTTACAAAGCTGTATCCGAGCGAGTCTGGTCAGGGATTGTTCAGCCTCTGTGTAGCAGCTAAACACCACTTTAAGGTCTGGCACATTTCCCCTTTGTGGTTAACTGCAGGGTGTTGCTGTATGTTTGAGAGTAAACTCTGATTTAAAATGTTGGTGCTGTTTTGAAATCCTTCCCTTGATCATGACTGTCTGTGAGGAGTGTGGTGTGTTCTCCCTGTGTCTGCGTGGGTTTCCTCCGGGTGACTGTCTGTGAGGAGTGTGGTGTGTTCTCCCTGTGTCTGCGTGGGTTTCCTCCGGGTGACTGTCTGTGAGGAGTGTGGTGTGTTCTCCCTGTGTCTGCGTGGGTTTCCTCCGGGTGACTGTCTGTGAGGAGTGTGGTGTGTTCTCCCTGTGTCTGCGTGGGTTTCCTCCGGGTGACTGTCTGTGAGGAGTGTGGTGTGTTCTCCCTGTGTCTGCGTGGGTTTCCTCCGGGTGACTGTCTGTGAGGAGTGTGGTGTGTTCTCCCTGTGTCTGCGTGGGTTTCCCCCGGGGTGCTCTGATTTCTTTCCATGGTCCAAAGACACATGTTGGTAGGTGGACCGACAACTCAAAAGTGTCCATAGGTGTGAGTGTGTGAGTGTATGTCACCCTGTGAAGGGATGGCGCCCCCTCTAGGGTGTGTTCCCGCCTTGCGCCCAGTGATTCCTGGTAGGCTCCGGACCCAACTTGACCTGGATCAGGATGAAATAATTACTCAAAATGAGTTGAATAATTAATTAATTAATTTAACATATTATCCATATGGATCCCACATTTTTACATAACAAAATATGTACATTTTTAATATGTAAAATTAATCAAAACACTTTATGTGATATGTTCATTTTAGTGTAACATTCAGTTGTTTACAGCAGTGCTTTCAGGACCCAGATACCTGCAAACCTCTCAATTCTAAATCACACTGTTTTGCAGCCTTTCAACATCAAATACTATAATATTATCCTGATAATGATGGATGCCTGATACTGGTATTGCGCAACCATAACCCACTCAAATACAGTTTCAGACCCTTAGTCTTCTCACACGTGGGCAGTTTGGCACTGTGGATGGTAAACCCTCTTCTAGGTTGGGAGAGATTAGAAGGATATGACGTAAAGGTGCTGTGGGCCAGAGGTTAATCTCCAGCTCTCACCTTGGACTGGAACCAACGGACTGGAAGAGTCAGAGTGCGTATTAAACTGTGTACAACACAGAGAGGTGTGGACCCAGCAAAAACCTCATACTTGCATTCATATTGTCAGTGCAATCAGCAAGTGGCCACATATATTGCCCAAAAATTTGAGGAATTCACTTCAGCAAATGTTTATTCTGAAATCGAAAGCAGAGAGTTTTCTGCAGCAACAGCAGAAAAAGCTTTACACTAGGTATTGGAACATTGCTGTGAGGGGATTTGAACATGAGTAAAGACTCATGCTGTCTGGTATTGGCCACGGTGACCTTAACGTCCTAAAATATGGAATTGGTGATTTTGTAGAAACCAGTAAGTGTAAGCCTTTTTAAGTTTTAAATTAAAACAAAAAACCTCTACTTTCTACTTTCATTCCTCCTTCCAGATCCACTCCTTTAAAACACAGGAACCAAGGCTTGATGAATCACAATCATTGGTCATGGTTAGGTAGTAGACAAAAGTTACATAGTGTAGTTTCTGCAGTGCTGAACACTGAGTAGCAATGCCAGGTGCTCTATTCTCCCTATCACAGGTCCGTGAAGCATCATAATGATTTTGACCCTGTAATTTTATCCCAAAAATCACCTACTCTGCCAAAGGTCTGTGTGTGTACAATTTGCTCTGTGTCCAAGATAAAGTTAAATTCTTAACACTGCAGTGACACTAATGTGGCGGTGGTGTGTTAGTGTGTGTTATTAGGTGGACAGCAGGGCTGCTGAAGTTTAAAACACTGACAAAATGGACAGTGATAGTAAAAACTTGGTTTTTTTTTTCTATTTTTTTTCTTTTATCGGTGGATACGCTTTTACAGAAAGTTCACCCCAGCACATTCTCTGTGTTAATTGGCTGGAGGAAATGACGCATGAGTTCCAGAGAGGTAAGGAGGAGGCAGAGGTAGCAGGAGATATGTAGCCACGCCCCAAATACGACGCCACGCCCCAAATACGACGCCACGCCCCGATACCCCCGCCCACATGTGTGGATTACTCTGCCGCTCGGAGTGAGTGAATCACAATTCGGTCAACTGTGCTGTAGAAAACACCGGAATACACAGAGAAACAGAGCTCACATGCTTCAGACCGGGCTTTACGTAGTAAAGGTAACTCGGATAAATGAGTAGTTCACTCCGAAATAGACTCAGAGTTTATATATTTTTAAGAAACGAGCTTTAAACCTTGTTAAATTGAGCAAACAAACCGCTCGAGCTGCTGCTGTTCCCCTGAGGAGAGTCACTTTGGGCTGAAGAACATGCTGGAGGTGGAATAGGAGCTCAGCCTACAGCTTTTATCCTTCACGGAGGAGAAGGAGGAGGTGGATTAAGCTGTGGCCGAGGTGAGTGTTTCCAGTCGAACTTGGATTAACTCTCACAGCTTGGTGGTGACTGTTTATCACCTCCGTATTTCCTCACAGCACTTTACATTCTCTTAAAGTGTTTCTGGGTCGGTCGCTGAGGTGAGTGTCTCTTAATCGAACTTTAGGAGGGAGTCTAGTGGAAGCTCGCTATCAACACTTTGTAAATAACGTCATTTACTTAAGTTTCAGTCTAAAATGGCGTTCATTCATAGGAGATATTTCTGACGAGATTAGATATGACTGGGTTCCTGCCACAGGCGAAGAGAAGAGTTCATAGAAAGCAGCTTCGACACAGTGGGTCTGAAAGAATGTGGAGCTGAAAAGGAAATAGACACAAAAGAATAACAATGTGTAAACGCTGTCAGTGTTTTCAGGACAATGTGCTGGTCTCTTCTGAGCGCAGTTACTTCAGTGTGTTTCTAAATTTCTTGGACTTAATTTTGCAGGTGAGAAAATATCCCTGTGGACTTTTATGAAAAAACCTAAACAAACTTTACCACGACAATGAATGTAGAGAAGACAATAGACAGATAATGTACACAGTAAATACTCAAGTGCCTATTGTGTAGCTTGTCAAAACTTCTATATTATTTTCTGTTTTAAATCAGCCACAACATTAGAATGACCTCGTACCAACACAACACACACTAACACACCACCCCGGCGTCAGGGTCACTGCAGGACTGAGATTGATCCACTGATGAAAGGGGTAATTGTAATGTTTTGGATGACCTGTGTATATACTGCTATCGTGGACACTGTATTGATTTCAAAGCAGTTGCAGGTCAGGTGTAGAATGGCTCTCATTTAATAAACTCATGACCCTGTGTTTGATCAGTTGGTTCTTGGCCTCACCGTCTTCATTACAAAGACTCACTATAAAGACTGTAAAGAGGGCAATGCTACTCTTTCATACTCAGTCTTAAAAATATATAGAGACCAAAGACATGATTCATATTAAGACAGGATTTCAGAAATCAGCAAAGACAGCTTTATCATAACAGGCATGTTTTTGTTCAAAGACAGGACTCCCCAAATGTGAACTCCCCTGAACATTGTCAGTTGAACCATGGTATTCAAATCAGTAAATAATACTCTGCAGGAATCAAAGGAAAAGAAATGGGCCTAAAAACGTATGCTGTATGTACTCAAAGATTCCACTGCAGTTTTACAGGACGTTTTCTAGTCTCAGGGCCTTTTACTCCTACTCAGATTGTTGTTTACTTCTGCTTGAGTCATTATCTAGTTGAAGTAACAACACAGTGTGGTTATAGGACTTTTCTGCCCAACTCTGGTTTGCAAATATATGGTTTTGAAGGGTAGCTCCACTCTGAAGACTTTGCGAAAGCACATTTTAGGATATGTATCGTTCTGAATAAAGTACTTTGGAGTAGGAATAACTGGCCTCATTAGACAGGTGTCTTTTATAAGCGTTCGACACGTTTGACATTTTAAGAATGATTTAAACCAGAGTCTGTCAGTCTTCAGATGAGTGGAGTTGAATGCTGTGGGAAGTGCCACAGCCACCGCCTCAGGATGTCTCCTGTAGAGAGGAAAGAAAAGAGCAAGTGGAGAGCAGACATGGAAGTGTTGCACAAGAGACTGGGCATTCAAATGGAAGGATGTCAGGCTCTTTCATCTGCTTTGGACCAAAGCTAGGGGCGACACAGCTGCCTGCATAACTAGGGTGCACATTGCTATAATATTGAACTCATGGAGCATTTCCAATAAAGACAGCTAATTTACTAGGGATGTATGAAGATACGAAATCCTGACGTCTGTGTTGATGCAGAAATGTAGTTTTTTTCACATACGTGTCTGCTGGCATTTATAATAATGCAGATACTCGAACATTAGTAACATGTTGAAATTGGGATCACACCAGTTGGGACAGCATAACGTACTTTCATTCATTGTTTGTAAGCGCTTATCCAGTTCAGGGTCGTGGTGGGTCTGGGGCCTACCCGGAATCATTGGGCACAAGGCGGGAATACACCCTGGAGGGGGCGCCAGTCCTTTACAGGGTAACACAAACTAACACATTCACTCATACACTCACAAGTACGGACGTTTTTGAGTCGCCAATCCACCTACCAACGTGTGTTTTTGGACTGTGGGAGGAAACCGGAGCACCCGGAGGAAACCCACGCGGACACAGGGAGAACACACCACACTCCTCACAGACAGTCACCCAGAGGAAACCCACGCAGACACAGGGAGAACACACCACACTCCTCACAGACAGTCACCCGGAGGAAACCCATGCAGACACAGAGAGAACACACCACATTCCTCACAGACAGTCACCCGGAGGAAACCTACGCAGACACAAGGAGAACACACAACACCCCTCACAGACAGTCACCCGGAGGAAACCCACGCAGACACAGAGAGAACACACCACATTCCTCACAGAGAGTCACCCGGAGGAAACCTACGCAGACACAAGGAGAACACACAACACCCCTCACAGACAGTCACCCGGAGGAAACCCACGCAGACACAGAGAGAACACACCACATTCCTCACAGACAGTCACCCGGAGGAAAACCACGCAGACACAGAGAGAACACACCACATCCCTTACAGACAGTCACCCGGAGGAAACCTACGCAGACACAAGGAGAACACACAACACCCCTCACAGACAGTCACCCGGAGGAAACCCACGCAGACACAGAGAGAACACACCACATTCCTCACAGAGAGTCACCCGGAGGAAACCTACGCGGACACAAGGAGAACACACAACACCCCTCACAGACAGTCACCCGGAGGAAACCCACACAGACACAGAGAGAACACACAACACCCCTCACAGACAGTCACCCGGAGGAAACCCACACAGACACAGAGAGAACACACAACACCCCTCACAGACAGTCACCCGGAGGAAACCCACGCAGACACAGAGAGAACACACCACATTCCTCACAGAGAGTCACCCGGAGGAAACCTACGCAGGCACAAGGAGAACACACAACACCCCTCACAGACAGTCACCCGGAGGAAACCCATGCAGACACAGGGAGAACACACCACACTCCTCACAGACCCCAGGGACCTGGAACTGTGTGACAGCAACACTACCTGCTGCGTGTCGTCCTATATTTACTTCAATCCAATAAAAATTTAATTTGAGTGAATAATCTGCTGAGTTTTATCTCAGCAGCTCAGTGTTGTTTGAAGGTGCTGCTGTTCTGTAGAACTACAAACATGTGCCAATATGTATCACTACGCAATAAATGTAGTGTTTGAAAGCTCTCATGGAAAAAGTGCTGAAAAAGTCATGTTCATATGTGAACATGTTGCTGTCTATGTGCTTCTCCACAAAGTATTCAGGTCTGTTCCTCTGACACTGGTAATAGATTGATAGAGTGAGCTTTTAAAACATTTAACTCTGATTGATGATGTGAAATAAGGCCTTCGTGGGTGGTCTTCTTTAGGGCAGGTGGGCTTGCTGAGTGACAGAACAAAAGATCAGGTAGATGAATAAACTGTGTTTACTGTCTGTCGTCTTGAGAATAGACTTCTACACAGCTTTAACACAAAAGATTCATTTTGGGTGGAAACACACCATTTTTAGCTTTGTTGGTCTTGCTTAATGATTTCCCAGCAGCTGAACAAGTGCCTCAGCCCAGGTCTGTTTGTTCTGTCACTTGGTGTTTTGTCGTCTGTGACCACAATGCGGTAACCTGATCAGTTCCTGTGATTTTCTCTAGTCAGTTCCTGCCTCAGACTTGGCTACTCTTCAAACTAAGAAGAGCTTTTAGCGAAAAAAAATTCCCCCTTTGTTCTCGGTGTAGTCAAATGGCAAATGCATGTGTGGTGTTTTGTTTTTCACTAGGTTTGCATAATTATCCCTATATTCTATTTCCAGCTGCTTGCATCATGCATGACCATATGAATAGAAGGTACATTCATATTTAAAATCTCATTTTTAGTGTAGTCTCTGTGCTGGAATTAATGAGCGCTCTATTACAGTGATGTATTATCAGATGTGCAGAGGTGCTAAATTGGAATTTATTAACAAGCTTCAGTCACTGCACAGATTTGCGCATATTGAATGTTATGAGCTTCCTGTCTCTGCACTCTCTGCAAATTTAAATGGTTGTAGTTTTGAATGTGGGTCTTACAAACCTCATTTCTGAAAATCAGGGACAATGCGCGTTACGATTATGAAAAACAAACTTGATATTTGCGGTTTCGGCCACGACACATGGTTAACTATGTACATCTACAGTCTTGTGTTTGTGAACAGAAAATTGAACATCCATCCATCCATTCATTATCTGAAACGCTTATCCAGTTCAGGGTCGCGGTGGGTCCAGAGCCTACCTGGAATCATTGGGCGCAAGGCGGGAATACACCCTGGAGGGGGCGCCAGTCCTTCACAGGGCAACACACACACTCACACATTCACTCACACACACGTACGGTCACTTTTTTGAGTTGCCAATCCACCTACCAACGTGTGTTTTTGGACTGTGGGAGGAAACCGGAGCACCCGAAGGAAACCCACGCAGACACAGGGAGAACACACCACACTCCTCACAGACAGTCACGCAGCGGAAACCCACGCAGACACAGGGAGAACACACCACATTCCTCACAGACAGTCACCCGGAGGAAACCTACGCAGACACAGGGAGAACACACCACACTCCTCACAGACAGTCACCCGGAGGAAACCCACGCAGACACAGGGAGAACACACCACACTCCTCACAGACAGTCACCCGGAGGAAACCCATGCGGACACAGGGAGAACACACCACACTCCTCACAGACAGTCACCCGGAGGAAACCCACGCGGACGCAGAGAGAACACACCACACTCCTCACAGACAGTCACCCGGAGGAAACCCATGCAGACACAGAGAGAACACACCACACTCCTCACAGACAGTCACCCGGAGGAAACCCACGCAGACACAGGGAGAACACACCACACTCCTCACAGACAGTCACCTGGAGGAAACCCACGCAGACAAAGGGAGAACACACCACACTCCTCACAGACAGTCACCCGGAGAAAACCCACGCAGACACAGGGAGAACACACCACACTCCTCACAGACAGTCACCTGGAGGAAACCCACGCAGACACAGGGAGAACACACCACACTCCTCACAGACAGTCACCCGGAGGAAACCCACGCGGACACAGGGAGAACACACCACACTCCTGACAGACAGTCACCCGGAGGAAACCCATGCAGACACAGGGAGAACACACCACACTCCTCACAGACAGTCACCCGGAGGAAACCCATGCAGACACAGGGAGAACACGCCACACTCCTCACAGACAGTCACCCGGAGGAAACCCACGCGGACGCAGAGAGAACACACCACACTCCTCACAGACAGTCACCCGGAGGAAACCCATGCAGACACAGGGAGAACACGCCACACTCCTCACAGACAGTCACCCGGAGGAAACCCACGCAGACGCAGGGAGAACACACCACACTCCTCACAGACAGTCACCCGGAGGAAACCCACGCAGACACAGGGAGAACACACCACACTCCTCACAGACAGTCACCCGGAGCGGGAATCGAACCCTGGAACTGTGTGACTGCGACACTACCTGCTGCACCACCGTGCCGCCCAGAAAATTGAACAGCGAAAGGTTATCAAGGTACTTCATGTGATGACGTCCACGTCATTTATCAGCATTTTGTTAATGCAGTGGTGTCTGAGGGATGGACAGTCATAGGCTGTTGTTGGAGCTTTCGGCTTTTCGCTCAGAAATGTCTCTGCTTTCTGTGATTTTGATGGTAAGATGCAAGAAAGAGGGTCAATACCAAACTTTTAATTCATTCACTCATTTAGAATTCCAGACTCACCCATGTTTACACATTGTTTGAACAATCCCAGTCCATTCATCCCTTCATCCTGAGCACGGTGGTGGGTCAGGAACCTCCACAGATTCAATGCGTGAAAGGCATTAACACACAAAGGTTATTCTGTCTTAAGTTGCCCCGGTACCTCCTCCTGCTCTTGGAGAGTTTAAAGTGGGCGTATATTTACAAAACCAAATAAAGCTGATATGTAAAGCATTAAATATTATGTCTTTGGTCTGCGTTAATTTGAATACAGGTAGCAGCACATTTACTATTCATTGCTTCCTTACTGTTCCAACTATTTCGGAGTTGAGGTTATTATGCAGGCGTTTTTTTGTTAATGCGGTTGACCGTGGTACTGTCCCAGCTCAGTCAGCTTGATGCTGTGAAAGGAAATAACGGCATCAATTATTCATGGCAGATTATTCAGTTTAAACAGTACATTGTCAAATGCTTCTTTGATGGGGAAAGCAAAGCAAAGCAAAGCTTGTGTGGGACACCCAACATAATGCATATGGTATACTTTTGTGTTTGACATTCAGTGGGTCTTGTGTATTAAGGATTAATCATAATAACAAATAGCCTTCGGATAAGGTTATCATTACGATGAAAAGGGTCCCCTCTGTGTTTACGTTCTTCTACTTAAGGCCAGAGGCTTATTAATTATTCATGGCTTGATAACTAAATGGTTTGATAACAAAACAACCTTGGAATGTGTCTAGCGCTCTCGTCCTGCACTTTATCATAACAGAAAGTGTCGTCTTTCACCGGTACACGGGGGCTGTTTTCGGCATCACATTTTTAAGCCGATCCTCTTTCAGAGATGAGGTCTACTGGAGGAAAGATGAGGAATGTTGTGAAATCATCGTGTGTGCATTCGTACAACATTTATTGTACTTTTTGGCTGCTGTGTGATGCTTAATTTTTTAAATTTTACGTTTGATGCAGACGCAAAAAGTAACGTTTTTAAAAACATCCGTATTCTGCGAATTAGAGGTGGTAGCTGTTTCACACGAGGTACTGGCTTTAAAAATAGACTTTATTCAGTTTAGAAATAAAATCAGCTGCTTAATTAATTCATAATAAAGCGTAATTTTTGATGAGAAATGATCGTTCTTGGTTGGTGTTTCGGATCTGAAAAATGTCAGAATATCACTCGTGCCACAGTCTGATTCCTTCAGTGTTGGCCCTGAAATGAAGACAGCAAAAGTTGACAGCAGAAATGCCTTTATTAATGCTTTTTTTTTTTTTCGTCCTGTGGGAGGCCTGTTCATCCCCTTTCTCCCCCAAGGTCCAGACTGCTGTTCTGGCCCTCCGCCAGTGGCTCGATTGCAAGGCTGCTACACTTCGGGCTTGCTGAAATCCATCCCAGGGGCTTAAGGGTTCCCGTCAGGAAGAAACAATGAATGGCTTTACTGAGCGGTGCACGCTGACGGCGTCTTGAAGGTCATGTGTCTTTGTGAATGGTGGATGCTGATCTATAGGTTAATGATGATTAGATATACAGAACTTCCATCACGTGACGCGCTCACATTGTTAGCATGTGAATTTACCCCACCTTTACCTTTTCGTACGGGACACATCGCAGTTATTTAAAGGCATTGTTTTTGATTAAAACTAAAGTAACCCAATGGTGTGGTTTACTTTTTTTTGTTTTTTTTTGAAGGATTTTCTTGCCTAGTAGCTCTGTGCCTGGGGACTGTTCACGATGTTACCAAGGCGACAGCCTCTGTAAACCTCATGTACCATCAGTTTATGGGACACTGTGTACTGTCGTGGCTGAACAAAAAGCTACCTATTTTACGCTGTACATTTTAGGACCACACACACTGAACATCAGAGAGAATGTTCTCAATCAGACAATGCTATTTTACTGGCTGTTTTATGGCTATTTAAGCTTGGACCTGGTGTTTTGTTTGCTAAGTAACCGCTGTAACAACCCCAGATGACAGTGAAACTCATTTGCTTTTGATTAAACCACAATTCTGGTTTATTTCAGTCGTATCAAACCATGATCACACGTGAGCATAAGGCACACACTGTAATATCACGTGATATTTGCAGTTAGGTGCTTTTTACAGTATTTTTTAGTATGTACCTACGTTTGTTGCTGAGGTAAAGATATCTGTATACTACAACCACAGTCTGTATAATGATGATTATCTTCTTTTATTATATCCAGTAGGTCTGTAGTTACTACACTCCTCAAGTCTTCACTTCAGGTCTCTGTTAGCATATTAACGTCATACCAGGAATTCTCATACCAAGGACTTATGTATGGATTTTACATAGGGATAGGCCAGCGAAAGTCCTTTTGCCTCTAAGTAGGTCAAGCCACTGTGCAGCCAGTTAATGATGAAGTTATAGAAGTGATTGTAAAAGGTCTGTTGACCTGTCAGCAAAAGCCAGCGGAGGTGACCCTCTGAATGCAGGTCTGCTCCCACTGTTAATGCTTTTGTGAATTTGCAAAAGCTCACAGAGAGCGCAGTGTCATGGAAACGGGTTGGATCTGGGAGCCGTACACAAACACAGCTAAGAGAGCACACAGCTGCCCAACACGCGCACACACACACGTCGTTCACTGCCTTCCACAGGACTGGCTGAGTCTATCACAGGGCAGGTAGGGGAGTTGGAAGATGTCATTGGTTTGTTTTGATGTACTCTTGAAGGACTGGGAAGCTGTTTTAATGTCAGTGGCAGTATGAGTAACTGTGTTTATGGTATTTGTGTGTTGTACCATGACCTCTACTGTAAGTGGACACTTCTGTGTTTACATGTAACATGATGGAAGATTTCCAGCTTGAGAGGTTTTCTAAGGAGCACGGTAGAGACAATGGGAATTACCAGATTTTTTAAGAAAACGACTATTTTTACAGTGACTTGACTTATGTAATTTATAGCTGTTATACCCCGACTTGATATATTGGTTAAAAACACCATGTGTGTTGATGCTATTTAAGTTAGCACAAATACAGAGTGGGCCATTTATATGAATACACCTTAATATAATGGGAATGGTTGGTGATATTAACTTCCTGTTTGTGGCACGTTAGTATATGGGAGGGGGGAAACTTTTCAAGATGGATGGTGACCATTTTGGATCAAACTTTAGTTTTTTCATGTGTCATGTGACACATCAAACTGATTGGGAATTTCACAAGAAAAACATTGGTGTGGTTTTAATGTAACTTTATTCATGAGTTATTTACAAGTTTCTGACCACTTATAAAATGTGTTCAAAGTGCTGTCCACTGTGTTGGATTGTCAATTCAATCCTCTTCTCCCACTCTTCACACACTGATAGCACACTTAGACTTTTATCTTTGGGGTCATCTGATGGCAGATGTCTATGCTGTGAAGATACGAGATGTGCAGCACCTGAAACTACGGATACTGGAAGCCTGTGCTAGCATTTATCCTGCTGTGTTACTATCAGTGTGTGAAGAGTGGGAGAAGAGGGATGCATTGACAATCCAGCACAATGGGCAGCACTTTGAACTCATTTTATAAGTGGTCAGAAACTTGTAAATAACTCACGAAAGAATAAAGTTACGTTAAAACCAAGCACACCAATGTTTTTCTTGTGAAATCCCCAATAAATTTGATGTGTCACATGACCCTCTTCCCATTGACAACACAAAAGTTGGATCCAAAATGGCCGCCATGGTCACCACCCTTCTTGAAAAGTTTCCCCCCTCCCATATACTAATGTGCCACAAACAGGAAGTTAATATCACCATCCATTCCCAATTTATTAAGGTGTATCCATATAAATGGCCCACCCTGTATAATAAAATAAGCAGAACTACAATTAAGTACTACTACTCTGTGTTAAAATCAGGACAATTGGCAGTTTACCTCTCTTAAAGGAGTTATTTAGTGAGAAATCTAGTTTTCCACTTTTTCACAGATATATTTATTTATTTAAGTCTTGTATCTACGTAAATGTAAATTTCTTCCCAACACCTGTTGTTAAAAATGCCTGACCAGTATTTATCTACACAGTGAAATGTTAATATTTATAGTTCACTGTAATCTTAAATATGCCCTAAATCACAGACAAGTTAAATCTAAAAAAATCCAAATTAAATCTAAAGAAGCAAAATAGCCAAAAAACATAAAAGCACCAGACATGTCTTGCCTAACGGTTTATATCTAAGGTAAGTGAAAAAATGTGTAAATTGGACATAGTTTTGAAAGAATACCAGAAAACAGCTCGTCCAGCCTTAAGTATTTACAAAGAAAGACTGTTCCAGTAGAGCATTAAGGTGAAGTATGGTATGACTGAGCTTAAAGTGCCTCCAAGCACCAGGCTTGTGATTTATTTATTTAGTATTTTTGACCTGTAACAGTTTGAGGATATTAATGATATTTTATTAAGGTTCCAGTTTTGCATCTGATTGGATATGTTCTGTGTCATTTAAAAAAAACCAATAAGGGAGATAAAGAAAAGTAACTTGCTTCAGTTCATTTGAATATGTTTGTCCATAGCTCTTGACATGATGCAAATTTCACGTGCATCTAAATAACAAAGCAGACGAGAGACGCGGGCCTGCATGTGGCATGTGTGAATGTCTATGTCTGCGTGAGTGGGGGGTTTGTGTTCAGCAAAGCCAAATGGTCAGTGTTATCTCACCCGGAGAGGGACATTTGTTTGGAAGCTGTGAGGTTAAAACACACACAGCTGTGTCCCACCGAGATAACAGCATTGAACCGAACCTTCTGCTTTACCGATTTTATCGGTCAGTATTGACGACTCGAACTTTTATGAGTATCAGCAAACACACTGATGATAAGATGGCAGCTTCTGTTCTTTTGAGAAAGATTTATAGTCGATGTTGGAAAATGCTGTGAGGATTTGATGGCATGAAGCAGCCTTAAGGGCTTTTTGAGGTAAGGGAGTGATGTTGGATGATTAGTTCTCGATCACAATCACCACTCCATCCAGTGAAGTTAAATGAAACGTTATCATTCCAAAGAACATGAGCTTCCTACTTCTCCAGACTTGGCTTTGATCAAGATGACCTTGGGCTCATGTGCAGCTGCTTCAGAACGTTCGTTTTCTTGCTTTAATTCTGAAGTGTATGAGAAATTATAGCTTCTGAAAATCACTAACGATATCATCCACGAAACAGTTATGATTCATATCGGTCGGACACTGTGGGGACGATTGGGCTGCGGCTATTCTCTGTGTTCAAATATAGACGACCATTTATTCAGGGTGGCTATATCTGTATGAGATAAATCATCATTAAACATTTAGAAAACAGATGGTGATGATTATTGTATCATATGCAGAAAACTGACTCATACCTGGAGAGCTCCAAAACGTGTGGCCATTCTCAGCTATTCAGAGACTTTAATGTACTAATGATTCATTAGCACTCTCAGCCCACCGCCTGCAAGGGCCACTTCATTATTCTATAATTATCAAGGCTTTTAATTGTGCTCCAAGCTTCAGTGCTGCAAACCCTGGGATATTATTATGAATCATGTGCATGTAGTAATGTGAGAGCAAGGATATTTTGGTTATTATTATTATTTCCTCCAAACTGAAGGGTATAAAGAGTCAGATTGTTCTCTTTTTGCTTCAGTAACAGTGTCTACTCTCTTGGAAGGCTTTACACTAGATGTTGGAACCTCACTGTGAAGACCAAGAGAACATTAGTGCGGTCATGATGTTGGGTGATTACTTCTGGTCACAAATGTCATTCCTGCTCATCTGAAAGGTATTGGAAGGTGTTGCGCCACTCCAGATGCATTGGCTCAGTGCTGGTGATGTTTATATCCCTTTAGCCCATACTTGGAACTGAGTAGGGAGAACATGTATGTGCAGCTGTTTCAAAATATCCAGCGTTATTGCATGGTGTTTTTATATTCAGTGGAATATCGCTATACCTTAAATAGGGCTGGACAATGATTTAATATCAATATATATCGCAATATAAATTGTTTCAGTAACATAAATATTTTTAAACACATTTTCAATATTTCAATATACAGTGGAACCTCTACTAACGAACGCCTATACTAACGAACTTTCCAAGATATGAACCGGGCATTTGAATATTTTTTGCCTCCACCGACGAACCATGACTCTAGAAACGAGCCGGTGGCTGGAAATGGCCACTGACCCCAATAGGCGAGTCTCCCAGCGCCCCCAGACTTGAGTCATTGACCCATTTTCTCTCATTTTCTCGACCCTCGAGCTTTTAAGATTAGCAAATTGTAGTTTTAGCAATTTAGCATTAGTGTAAATAGCAGACATCGAAATCCGTGCTAAGTTAAGTCGTATCTACGCTTCATCTCCCCACATTCACCGCCTACCCTCCGTTATTCCACCCACCCCCCACCTCCCGTCATACAGCCAGTGCCTGTGTTACTCTTCCAGCCAGATGTGTATTACTGTTACTACTGTATTTCTTTTTTATTTTTAGTAATGATACATGTGCATATCAGTGCAAAAAGGGTGACTTTCGGGGTGGGGGCTGGAACGCATTAATTGCATTTCCATTATTTTAAATGGAGAAATTTGACTCAAGAAACAAACTTTTCTACTTACGAACCGGGTCACGGAACGGATCAAGTTCGTAAGCAGAGGTTCCACTGTACATTATTTACAGCATCTGTCACTGACGGTCATTACAGGGTGCTGTTGTCAGTTCAACGCACCTGATTTTAAAGTTCATTTAAAAATAAATTTTGACAAAGCCAAGAGGTTTAGGTTTGTCAATGATGTCATGTTTCTTGATTTGTTGGTTATTTTTCTGTCTTTTTTTATTGTTAATAATAATATCGGAATTATATTGAATTGACAGAAGCTAGGAATTATATTGTGATATAAATTTTGGCCATATCGTCCAACCCTTACCTTAAAGTGACGTAGTGTCTACAAACTGTGGATATATAGAGTTGTATTAACTGATTATAATAAAAAAGATAAGTTTAATTCCCTGTTATCGTAACTAATGTGAGTTTTGTGTTCAAATTTTTGAAACTCTAAATTTTTGTAAATTCCCAAATAATTAACACAACGAATAACCTCAATCCCGCATGAACTAAATGTATCTATGTACATTTCAAAAGGTGGCGGTTGGTAGAGTGGACGGGAGAATGCCAAAGCCACCAGCGGGGCGAAGTTCTTCTTGCCAAGATAATTTATGTTCCCAAGACAACCGATATTTCATCTGTCGTGAGCTGAATAATTCATAGAGCTCCAGAGACTGCAGTTTACTCATTGATCTATTCACATTTGCTTCTTTGCTTTGTTGCCAAGAATGTTCTATGTAGGAGAACATGTTTAAGATGAAGAGATCTTTTGGATTGTCTTTGAGGTTTGACACAACAACACGCGCTTTATGACTGCGGTATATGTGTTGTTCTGGCTTTCACATCACAGGTATCACATAAGGCTGAAATATCTGCTTTATTTCTAATGAATCAGTTTTTTCTTGTTGTATGCACACGGTTTATTTATATCAGATTCTTTTTAACGTTCTAAAAACACATCCCTGATTACTTTAGGTTTATCTCATTAATTTTTATTCAGTTCTGTTAGCCATTGCTTTTAAATAATTGGGTTGTAAGGAGCTGAAAATGCAGCCAACTTCTAAGACTGAACTTTGCAGTTAGGTCCCTGCAGAGTGGCACAGAGTCGGCAAATCCAAAATACCGAAAAAAAACGGATGTTATAAATAACATGATTTGATTTTTCAAAAAATGTAATTATTTGTTATTGTAAAGCATTGAGGCTTTTGCATTTAACCAATTCGTAGCATTGAACACACACATTGAACACAGCCAACCCCAGCATCCAGGAAGCACAATTTTCCTTCCGAAGATGGGGATCGAAAACGCGACCTTCCGGGCCAAAGCCCATTCCTCGAACCTTTAGGCCAGGGTTGGCCCCATAATAACTTCTCCATGCAGAACTCGTCTGGGATTATTTTTTGTTGCTTTGTTCCTTCATTGTGAAACATAAGCAATTTCTACTTTTTTTTAATACTTTTTGTGGTTTGGACTGGAGTTTTCAACTGGAAATGGAAAATATAAAAAGTGGTCTCTGATTTTTGCTCTTGGTCTCAGTGGTGCCGGGGGGCTGCTCACTGTGGGATGCTAATGACAGTGTTGGATCACACCTCCTCACAGACCTCTAATCTAGCCTAATGACAGGAAGTGACTAAGTGTGACTTCTCTCTCTCTCTCTCTCTCTCTCTCTCTCTGTGTGTGTGTGTGGTGAAAGAGAGCGAGCGAGTGTGTATTTAGCATGCTAATGATCTCCTGCTGTGACCTCCTGTCAGCACGAGCTGCGGCCAGTGCTTGATGAGGTCATCAGTACGGGACATGGCCTGTGTTGCCACTTTAATTACAGTTATTTGCTGTGTTCTCGCATCCCCCCATCCCCCTCTGAATTCAGTGCAACATCTGTTGTTTATACATCATTACCTTACCATAGCGGAGAAGTATCACATGCCGTCTTCGGAATGGCAGCACTAATATCAGACACTTCCTCAGGGTTTATTGAAAGGTGATGTTCATAGTGTTTGCCTCCTTTCGTCCAACAGAGGGACTTTTATGCTTCTACTAACCCTTAGAATCCAGATGATACCAGACTGCTGGTATTTTTGGCAACATTAACCGGACACCAAACGTTTGGAGTAAGTGGTGAAAGTCTAGCTTGTTTCTCCAGCTACAAACCGTTTGAGATTATGGAAAGTTTTTGTGCAGTGCAGAGCCCTTTGTGGCTTAGTGATGTAAACTAGAGAAGGGAAAGTGAACTGTGTGATAGTCTGACAGACTGAAATTCAGCACTGATTTCCACAGATAGGCTGCGTCTCTGACCTCACCTGCCTTACCACCTTATCCTCACTATCAGTGACGTTAGAGACGCTGCTGATGCGATTTACAGACATTTTATGACATTTATGAATGTTTTGCCTTCTCTAAATTTGTTAAATGTTTAATTCAATGTATTTTTTATTAGTTAATCAATGAATATAGCTTTTCATGTTTGGTTGTGCACTCCGTTCTTCCTGGGAAAATGTGTTTCTGTTTTTTAATAAAAGATGTCTTTACAAACCACCTCTTTGCCACAGAGATTATAGAAGACAAAATATACCAATGACTTTTCTCTAAATATGGACTTGCGTCTGGAATTGTGCTTTCCAAGCCACCTACCGTATTTGCTGGTTTGTCCACAGGCTTAGTGATACTGAGTGGGATGTGAGCAGACTGGTGCTGGGCTGAGCGTGAAGGAGCATGGTGAAACACCAACCCTTACAGGTGTACGAGAGACAGCTGTGTTTGTCCTGCCTGACCGGGATCTATGGATGCCGCTGGAAACGCTACCAGCGCTCCCATGACGACAGCTCCAAGGTAGGACCCTCGGTTTGCCACTTTCCTCACTGTTTAACAGTCTTTGTATTATATAGACATGCTCATCTGATGCTGAGACAATAAGCCAGATGTCTCTGATACCCAGCACCGTTATTGCCACTGGAACACACCTGGCACAACACATACAGACAGGCCTTTGATGGTGCCAATTTAAAAGCAGAGGCTCTTTGTGCTTATCATCTCCAAATCATTACATGGCTGTGTATGGCAGTCAGATCACCATTAGGAATCTTACAACATCATCTGGGCTGAACATAATATTTACACTGTGAGACCATAATCATGAGGAATAACAGTAACAGCTTCTAACATATTGGGAAAGCTATTCTATAGATGTGGGATAATTTCTAATATGGATTTAATTGCATCCAGTCACATGAACACGAGGTGCTGATGTAAAATGATGAGATCTGGATGACAAACGCTGCCTCATCCCAGTAAAAATAAGTGGTACTTCATCATTCCAGAGTAGGCAGCTCCTCTCGTCCAATGCCCAAATTACATCCAGTTATTCAAATGACTCCGGTTCCTAATCAATCACAAACTTTATCTGATAGATTACTGAAAAAGGTACATTGAATTAGTTGATGATTTTGAGATTTAACCAGCTACATGTGACATGCCGAATCTAAAGGGCACGGTGAGGCAGCTGAATTCTTTTTCTCCGGTGCTGTCTCTCTGCACGTGACAGGTTCGAGAGAAACTCAAGCCGAGGTTTCATGTTCTCCATAAGGTCATGTAGTAGGTCATTTTTGTTTCTGTATACAACACACACAACATTAAATGTTTCCACTTTCCACTCTACTCTGGTAATACAAACACACGTGCCAAAATTAAGTACAGTGTTTGGTCTGTAGATATGATCGTTAATTTAACAGAACACCTGCCAGGAGGTAAACGGGTGATCTTTTGTATTGACTAAAATTTAGTGAGTGCCGGACGCAGAATCAGTGATAATCTTTGGTACTTTCTTATACTGTCTTATAGTCAGTGTTGGCATCTGTTAACTTTCACAATAGAAAAGGCGGTTAGTGTTGTCTACCAAGTGATGCTTGTTGGCATTAAAGCCAGCATCAACGATTCTCGACAACGGGTGTTCTTTCTGGTTTGTTTACGTTCAGAAGCTCTGCATAGAAAGCTAGCAAATTGTGAGGAAACAACTTCTGTATTAAAAAATTATAAACCTCACTTTTAATGGCAGTGTATATATATATATATATATATATATATATGGTTGCTTTTTTTAAAATACATATTTCAGAGCAAGCAGATACTTGAAGAAAAATGAACCAGAGAGTACTACAGAGAATTCATTGCAACCCATTTCTTCAACCCAGTGACCTCAACCTAAAGCCACATAATACTAGACAATAGCAGCTTAAGCCTGTAATGTGCATGTTTACAAACCTCACATTTATCTGAGGTATTAAAGACTGTAACAGCTGGGTATGAACCATCCTCAAGTAAAAGATCAGTAAAAAAAAAAAATAGGTGTGTTCAATTGAACATGGACATGTTTTCTTTCTTTGTATCGTTATTTGTTCCGAAGATAACCAGGTCACACCCTCAGGCCTGTGTTTCTCTCTTTTACCTGTTTAAAGCCTTACTCCCTGCACTGCTCTGTTCTGAACACAAAGGCCAATGAGGTTGGGCACAAATTAGACAATTTATGGAACGTGTTCAGTGGGCAGTACTGAAGTGCTGACCACAGTGAAAAAGCAAACAGTCACAGCTACTTTACACAACTGACTGAAAGGAATGTTGTGCGCCACACACACACACACACACACACACACAGTCAGAGCTTGGGCGCTGTCGTTCTGCTCTGTGAGTGTGGGTCAGACTGAGATTCATACAGGTGTTTCCTTCATATATCAGATGTTTGATGTAAATTATATACAGTGGGTACGGAAAGTATTCACACCCTTTTTTAAATTTTTCACTTTTTGTTTAATTGCAGCCATTTGCTAAAATCAAGAAAGTTCATTTTATTTCTCATTAATGTACACTCACTACCCCATCTTGACAGGAAAAAAACAGAAATGTAGTAATTTTTGCAAATTTATTAAAAAAGAAAAACTGAAATTTCACATGATCATAAGTATTCAGACCCTTTGCTCTGACACTCATATTTAACCCTGTCTATTTCTTCTGATCCTCCTTGAGATGGTTCTACTCCTTCATTGGAGTCCAGCTGCGTTTAATTAAACTGATTGGACTTGATTAGGAAAGCACACACCTGTCTATATAGGACCTCACAGCTCACAGTGCATGTCGGAGCAAATGAGGATCATAAGGTCAAAGGAACTGCCCAAGGAGCTCAGAGACAGAATTGTGGCAAAGCACAGATCTGGCCAAGGTTACAAAAGAATTTCTGCAGCACTCAAGGTTCTTAAGGGCACACTGACCTCCATAATCCTTAAATGGAGGAAATTTGGGCGAACAAGAACTCTTCCTAGACCTGTCCGTCCAGCCAAACTGGACAATTGTGGGAGAAGAGTCTTGGTGAGAGAGGTAAAGAACCACCCAGAGACCACTGTGGCTGAGCTCCAGAGATGCAGTAGGGAGATGGAAGAAAGTTCAACAAAGTCAACTATCACTGCAGCCCTCCACCAGTCGGGGCTTTATGGCAGAAGGGCAAGACATATGAAAGCCCACAGAATTTGCCAAAAAAAAAACACATGAAGGACTCCCAGACTATGAGAAAGAATATTCTCTGGTCTGATGAGATGAAGATTGAACTTCTTGGTGTTAATTCTAAGCCTTATGTGTGAAGAAAACCAGGCACTGCTCATCACCTGCCCAATACAATCCCAACAGTGAAACATGGTGGTGGTAGCATCATGCTATGGGGTGTTTTTCAGCTGCAGGGACAGGACAACTGGTTGCAACTGAAGGAATGATGAACGCGGCCGAGTACAGAGATATCCTGGACGAAAACCTCTTCCAGAGTCCTCTGGACCTCAGACTGGGCCGAAGGTTCACCTTCCAACAAGACAATGACCCTAAGCCCACAGCTAAAATAACAAAGGAGTGGCTTCGGAACAACTCTGTGATTGTTCTTGACTGGTCCAGCCACCCTGACCTAAACCCATTTGAGCATCTCTGGAGAGACCTGAAAATGGCTGTCCATCAACGTTCACCATCCAACCTGATAGAACTGGAGAGGATCTGCAAGGAAGAATGGCAGAGGATCCCCAAATCCAGGTGTGAAAAACTCGTTGCATCATTCCCAAGAAGACTCATGGCTGTACTAGCTCAAAAGGGTGCTTCTACTCAATACTGAGCAAAGGGTCTGAATACTTATGATCATGTCAAATTTCAGTTTTTCTTTTTTAATAAATTTGCAAAAAATTCTACGTTTCTGTTTTTTTTTCTGTCAAGATGGGGTAGTGAGTGTACATTAATGAGAAATATAATGATCTTTTTTGATTTTAGCAAATGGCTGCAATGAAACAAGGAGTGAAAAACTTAAAGGGGTCTGAATACTTTCTGTACCAGCTGTATTTATATTATTTTTAGAACCCATTTCTGAGATACCCGTCTGCATCTCAGTCTGTCTTTTATTTCTTCAAACGTGAAATCCACTTACAGACTTCTAGCACCAATCAACAGCATTTTAATTCGTTAACGGTGCAACCACATGGATGCAGTCCACATAATCTCTCCATTGAATTTAGTTTGTAAGTGTTGTGCTTTGGGCACGTTCTCCAGCTGCGAACCTCGTCAGCTAATCAGGAGCATTGTCACTGCCACTGGTCAATGTCAGCTCTGTATCAGGATGGAGACCAATGTAAATTTACATCCTGCTGGTCAGGAACTCTGATTGGCTTTGAGAGCATGTTCACACAGGAGGTGCGGTGGTTATTATTAGATTGTTGTTGCACTTGAGGGTGTTCGTGTGCAGCTCTGGAGAAGCTGATTGGATTGTGAGATTAGCTCTGCTCAGCTCTGCCCAGTGAATGAGGAGGACACTGAAGTCTCAAACAGTGTCACTTTGTCGTGTCTCAAGGCTGTGCAAAGGACCGTGTCCAAAACATTATAATCTCAGACATAACTGATCCGATAATGATTACAGCTGTCAAACTAAATTGATGCAAAGCGCTGAATAGCACCCCTTGTGGAGCATTTTGTTGAATGTGTGTGAGTGAGTTGTTGTCAGTAATAGCACTGTGTAATAGCTGTGTGGGAGAAAAGAACAATAATAAATATATTTGCAATCGTAATATTATTAGTTGCTCTTAAAATAATAGCTTTTATACTTCCTGTTACACAGGAAGTTATCTCCTTTTTGTTTTATGTTGCCAACTTTTGTTTACTTTATTTTGGCTTTCTGGGCCACCGTACAAGTAGCTTCCAACTCACTTCTAACTAATGAATAACAGCATTTTTGTATTAAATATGGATTTTTAATCAATTATTTGTATAAAGCAGGTTTTATCTGGTTTGCATTCGACATGAACCACATGGAAATGATCATGAGACTTGCTCAGACTTGTCCGTCCAGACGTGGATTATGAGAAATCCCTACTCTGTGGCCTTATTCTCTTCATTTTGCTGGGTTTACACCGTGTGGGGTGAGGGGTGTGCAGTGATACTTAAGTGAATTAACCTTGATCCATTTTATCCCTCTATTTATAAACCTCTGATTTATAATGAAGCTCTGTGAGTCGGACTGGGAAGCAGCTTTGAAGCAGCTCTTTGTCAGCTGGCCTCCGTACAGTGCCATGTCCAGAAAGAAGTTTCATACTAAGCAGATTAGTGCCTTATTGTGAGAAACTGAATTACGGCACACTGACCAAGAATAACTGTGGAAAATACCAGTGCTCAATTAGCAGTATTTATTTATTTATTTGTGTGTGGGTCATATATCTAATCTTTATTTTCATAATTGGATGCCAACCCCAGTTTGTTGATGGTTCGTATAGTAGTACATGGTCATGATGGGTCTGGAGCCTACCTGGAATCATTGGGCACGAGGCAGGAACACACCCATGGGGGTGCCAGTCCTTCTTAGGGCAAAACACTCACACATTCACTCACACGCTCACACCTAGGAACACTTTTGAGTTGCCAGTCAACCTACCAACGTGTGTTTTTGGACTGTGGGAGGAAACCAGAGCACCCGGAGGAAACAAATGCAGACAGGGAGAACACACCGCACTCCTCACAGACAGCTACCTGGAGGATACCTATGCAGACACCGAGAGAACACACCACACTCCTCACAGACAGTCACCCGGAGGAAACCCACGCAGACACAGAGAGAACACACCACACTCCTCACAGACAGTCACCCGGAGGAAACCCACGCAGACACAGGGAGAACACACCACACTCCTCACAGACAGTCACCCGGAGGAAACCCACGCAGACACAGGGAGAACACACCACACTCCTCACAGACAGTCACCCGGAGGAAACCCACGCAGACACAGGGAGAACACACCACACTCCTCACAAACAGTCACCTGGAGGAAACCCACGCAGACACAGAGAGAACACACCACACTCCTCACAGACAGTCACCCGGAGGAAACCCACGCAGACACAGGGAGAACACACCACACTCCTCACAGACAGTCACCCGGAGGAAACCCACGCAGACACAGAGAGAAAACACCACACTCCTCACAGAGTCACCCGGAGCGGGACTCGAACCCACAACCTCCAGGCCCCTTAATTAAAATATGTTAAAAAAGATTATACATTTGTTTTTAGAAAAAAATAACTGAAAAGTAATGTATTAAAGAAATGCAATGTAAATGGTTGGTTGCATATTGTTTGGAGCTTAAAATTCTCAGACTCTCCAGACGTTGTCATTAGCACTATGTTGCTCTTCATGAGACTAAAAGGTCATTTTCAGTTCTCTCTCTCTCTCCCACCAGAAGAAGAAGGTGCAAATATTCAAAATATAACTTACTTTCCTACTGTGTCTCATTGACTAAATATAAAATGTTTTTTGGCTTGGCAAGTTGTCTTTCCTCACTCAAAGGTTAGAGTTTGCTGTGCGATATTTCACAAGTAGTTTGCTGTTTAACACTGGGTGCAGAGGTTTCTATGGAAAAGGAATTTAATTAAATTCCAGGCTGCCACTCACTCTGTTCCTTATCCATCTCCTTGGCTACGAAGAAAGACATCTTCCGAGGTTCATGATTCACGCTTGGTTTGTCTGAAAATCCATTTAAAATCCAGACTTGGCGAAGAGAAATCCGTTTTTATCTTTTGTCCTCTCCTACAGGTCGAATATTTGTGCCACGGAAATCTCCAGGGACTGTCTGGCCAGCGCACTTTGATGTTGAATTGTAGTAGTTATGTCCTTTGTCATTGTCCCTGTGGTGTGGTGTGGTTACTTTTCAGAGTCACGTTGTTGTCAGCTGAGGATAAAAGATTACTTCTTAAACAAGATAATGGATAAATATTAAAGAATACAACTGATAATCAGTCTGTGGCTCAAACTGTTTAACGTTCAGGATAATGTCAGCGTTTGCTTTGTTCATTTTTTCCAGCTTGGTCAAAGAACTTGAACATTCCTTCTTTTTCCCCCTGACAGGAAACTGAACTGTAGAGTTGAATGAAAAGTCCTCTTCCTTGCACATTTATGTATCTACATCTTTCATGTGTAAGCACCAAAGACATGGAGTGACGTGAAATCCCTCGGTGACTGGCGGAGTATAAGCATCAGTTTGACAGTTACAGACAGCCTTGACATTTGTCTGATTTTAGTAAAGTGCTGATTCAGACAGAATAAAGACTGCAGTGACAGGTTGACAGCCTCTGTCCTAACACATAGGGAATCATTCAGCTGCCTTCTGTCTGAGTCTTATTGGGGTTTTCTTCTTCTTTCTTTACAGTGGGAGTGCTCCTGGTTCCTCATCCTCTGCTCCTCCTTTCTTCTTCTTCTCGTCTGGTCCTACTTCTGGTGGGAGGCTCACAATGACTACAACGAGTTTAATTGGTAAGGTCAACAGTAGGTAAATAAATAGTAATGATGATGTGTGATGATTGTATTTGTGATGTCACATAATTCTGTACATTCATGTTACACATTTTAGCCCCATCCTTTTATGGTGAAGTTATAAGGAGTGTTTTAGCTCTGACCGCTTTCTGAATGCTGTCCTAAAGATACATGCGCAATCTTGTACGTCTCCCTGTACATCTTTAAGACGCCGTAATTAATTTATTTTAAGAGATGTGAGGTTTGAAAATGAAATAATGGAAAGCCAAGATTTAATGTCCTGTAGTAATGAAATAAAACTGTTCATGGCATTTTCATTAAATTTACTTTTATTGAGTATGTTTACATTGCGTGCTGCACCAGTGTGGCAGCTATGACCTCATTTCAAAGTGCCGAATGATGTCACCAGTTGAGTAGGTGTCTAACATATATGTAAGGTCTGTGTTAACCTGTTATTAGCCCACACTGTCTCAGTGAACCCTGTAGTGCCTCAAAACTATGTTGACTCAAGAGAGCAGTAAACCGGAGCTCCCAGAGGAAACCCACGCAGACACAGGGAGAACACACCACACTCCTCACAGACAGTCACCTGGAGGAAACCCACACAGATACAGGGAGAACACACCACACTTCTCACAGACAGTCACCCGGAGGAAACCCACGCAGACACAGGGAGAACACACCACACTCCTCACAGACAGTCCCCCGGAGGAAACCCACGCAGACACAGGGAGAACACACCACACTCCTCACAGACAGTCCCCCGGAGGAAACCCACGCAGACACAGGGAGAACACACCACACTCCTCACAGACAGTCACCCGGAAGAAACCCACATGGACACGGGGAGAACACGCCACACTCCTCACAGACAGTCACCCGGAGGAAACCCACACAGACACGGGGAGAACACGCCACACTCCTCACAGACAGTCACCCGGAGGAAACCCACACAGACACGGGGAGAACACACCACACTCCTCACAGACAGTCACCCGGAGGAAACCCACGCAGACACGGGGAGAACACACAGACATAAGGAGTGTTAAGAAGTCTGTTTCAGTGAGCCTTGTAGTGCCTTAAAACAATGTTGACTCAAGAGAGCAGTACAGTCTGAAATGACAGTTTTGGTTGTGTTTATTAAACTGTTTAAACGCTTTAATTGTAGGGCGTTGTAATACAACAAACTTGTTAAAACCAGTTATTTCCAGCTCTGCCTTGTTTGTTTATTACCAAAGTACTGTACATTAAGTCTGAAGATTAATTTACAAACAACACGTCGCCTCTCGGTAATATCTGCCATGGGAAGCACCTTTGCTAGTCTAAGAAGAATGCGCATGAATCCTTGAGTCTGGGAAGAAAGTATTTCTAGAAAACACACAGTATGTTGAGGAAGCAAGAATCACGATAAGTGGCAGCTACATCTCCACCCACTGGATGTTAACTTTGAATACGAAGTTTGCGGTTGCTGTAGGGGGCAATTTCAGTAGACCTGCAGTAGTCAGTGTGTGTGTTGGAATATTGTGTGTGTGAAGCTCTCGTGCTGATCCCAGTCTCTTTTCCAGGTTGTTATATAACCGCTCGGGAGAATGGAGCGACGGTACAATCCCCATTCTCACAACCACACTGGTGGGATTCTCTTACACTGCATTTTTAATGGTGAGCATTTCTCACACACACACACACACATGCACACATTTTCTCATGTACCAGTTTCACCACCTACACTTCACTAGTGAATTCAGCTACTTTACGGTGCCTACCCTAGGGACACGGTGCTTAAACGGGCACAGCCTTTGTATAATCTCAATTACATGGTGTGAAGTTAAATGGGATGCTCCGGAGTAGCCATAAATGACCCTAAAGGCACCATGCTTATTGTCTAGAGGTCTATAAACCAAACAAGTACTGGACTGGACTAGAGCTAACACTCCAAAATCAGATACTTACCTCACTAATGTTTATGTGGCTGAATGCCATTGAATCCTCACAACAGCGTTCTAATATCTAGTTTAAATCCCTCCTAGAAGGGTGAAAAATCATAGGACAAACTACCTATGTATAATATAAGCAGGTTTGAAGGAGCTAGTTAGGCACTGAATATTTTCTGGCCTTTTTCAGATCTTGGCCTTTTGCCACATTGCACTGGGACAGCAACTCAACCTCTACTGGATTCATAAGGTAAACACACAATGACCGTCTTATTAAAGGGTAAAGCGTGCACAAAAAGAAATGTTTAAATGCATTATTTGTCTGTAATTCAACTCTGAGAGGAGCTTTGAATGGTTCTTTGTTGTAATTATTTACTCCTTTAACATCATATGTTTGCACAGATTGGAGTGCTAGCTGTCCTTCTCACTACCATCACTGGTGTGGTGTCCATTGATGACTTATGGAGGGACGAATGGGACATAGTCCTCATCTCTCTTCAGGTCTGAACTTTTAGTGCCATTAAACATGATTTTGAGTTCGTTGTATCTTTTCGTTTTTATATAGTTATCTCCTCTATTATGATGTTTTAATGGACACATTAATCCTACCATATTCACACAAAGAAACTGACCGCTGGTGTTTTATTTAAAAAGGTGTGTTTCATTAGTAGCAAGTCAGCCATTCATAATTAGTGAATAACAAGCTTTAACACACTATTTCAGTGTTTTTGTTATCTCTGTGTTCCCAGTCTACGGGACCCTTTCTGCACATCGGAGCAGTTGCCGCGGTGACAGCGCTGGGATGGCTGGTCGCTGGGCAGGTTGTGCGCGGGGAACGAACAAGTGAGTTTGAGCTCGTGTCTGAATGCACTCGAGCAAACGTATGGTCAGAACCCTGCCGTTGGGCGTGTCATTGAAGGTCACTACACTCTAACATTCTTACAGCTAGCACCAGTAATTCTTCACAAAATGGCTTCAGAAACACCATCACACTCTGATATAACTTTGAAGAGACTCGACACACTCAACACAATGATTAGAAGTAGGTAGCTTTTCCTCCTTCGCTGGAGTAACAGCTTCTAGAAAGACACTGGATTAGATGTTGGAATATTCTTGTCAGAATTGGATCATTTTCAGGTCACAAGATGTGAGGTTTGGCACTGATGATGGTTGATTAGTTCTGGATCACAAACACTGCTCCAGCTCATCCCAGAACTATGCAATGGTGCTCCATCAACCCTCTGCTTGGTGTAGGACCTGGAGAGCTTATTTGATGTTTCTCTGTATACATTATACATACGAGGCATTTGGATGTCTCCATATCCTTAAAAGTCTATGAAAACGTGTGTGTGTGTATGTTTGTGTCGTACAGGGTTCCAGTTTGTACTGCTGCTGGTGTATGTGTGTGTTCTCCTGGCTCTGTATCTGGCCCCACTCGCCATCTCGTCCCCCTGCATCATGGACCGAGCCGACCTGAAACCACGACCTGCGGTTATCGGACGCAGAGGAGCTCCAATGGTGAATTGCCACATCTGCACTCCTCTATTTAACAGTACAGTATATCACAACACTTATAACAGACTCGTGTTCGGCTGTTTGAAATGTTCCTATGAGATAAAGCCTTTGATGTCACGGCCCTCTGCAGTGAATATATTGATTGAAAAGTAATGGAAGGATCAATACATTTAGTTTCCCTCTTGCACTGTTGTTCTCGTGGCAGGTCAGTAGCGCAGAGTGCTTACAATCAACAACAAAAACAGACCAACAGTTATGAGGGTAGTGTTAACAGTACATATTTAAACCTAGTAGCTGTTTTGCAGGGGCAGACAGGCAAGTAAATCTGTCTCACTAGCTCCCAGCACGGTCAGTCAGTGAGTTCATTAACAGCAGACGCTGTCTTTCTCACCCCTGCTGATCATTTTGACTCTGAACTGCTGTTGTCTGTCTCCCAGATTGCCCCAGAGAACACAATCATGTCCTTCAACAAAGCCTTGCAGCAGAAAGTCGTTGCCTTCGAGGCTGACGTCACCGTCAGGTAAGTCTCTATCAGTCACCTGCATCTTGATCCACTGTCTGAAGACACCTTCAGCTCTTTGGCAATTTACAATATCCCTTTACCTTTTAATAATGAAGTAGAAAATGTTTGGTTAATTTTAAACAGCTGAAACACAAAGCTTTGTCTGCAGCACGAAAGCCTGGGCCACAAATTGTATGACTCAGAAATCTTGGCTGTCTTATTTTCTTGATTTTCACTGGAAGGAGTGTTTTCAATAAACGAAAAAGCCAAACATGGTTGCGCAACTTTAAATCATGTGGAAAAAGCTTAAAGCTCAGATCAACTAGTTGGGTCTTTGGGTTCAGTGAGTAACTCCACCATTCGGTGATTCATCTTCTCTCTCTGGTGTTCAGTAGAATCTCTAATGACTCCCTGCTTGGTGTGGTGTGGAGCTGGCTGTTGATAGTGGTATTGAGCCGAGCAGCTCTCAGGAGGCTGGGTATTGACTCAGCTGATGAAGTGCAGGCGTGATAATGAGGAGATCTCTGTCACTCTCAGCTCTCTGCTGCTCTCTGGATTAACGAGGGACTGCCATTAGCCTGCCTGCCCAGAGTTGGGCCCGAGGTGCACTCTGGGACCTGAGCCAGATTGACCTCAGTTTATTCCTAATGCCTCACATGCAGTTGCTTTAACCTTAATGATGTGAGACATTCAAATTCCATTTTAGTAATATATAAGGAAGTCCTTAACCAACAATACCACCACAGCCAAATAAACACATCCACAGACCCCTGTGAAGTATATGCACCATTAACTGGCTTTGACAAGACACCTACCAGTTTTCCCCCACTTTAGTTCTTCCTGTGTGGACTCTTTAGATGGTTCCAACTGAAGTGCTTTAATTGGTAATGTCTCTTTTTAATGCTTAGTTACGCAAAAATACAGGAGAGGGAGTGCTATAACATGAGATAGTGGCACTACACCAGTGTCTCACGTTATAGCATGAACCTCAAGTGTATTACTCAACTCTCAACTTTATTTATAGAGCACTTTAAAAAACAACAACAGCTGAAACAAAGTGCTGTACAAAAGATGTTTATAAAACAAAATAAAATAAAAACCAATAAGGAAAAATAAATAACTCAAATAAAACAAAGCAAAAGTCTCATGCTGTGTTGAAAGCCAAGGAATAAAAATAAAAAATGATTGCGATTACACCACAGTTCGTTATCACCGTTTATTATTAGGTTATAAAATAGAGACAGTGAAAATATGATTTGTTCTTTTTTAATATAGAAAAGTTCCATTCCGTCATATGTTCCTTTTTGTTCTTTCCAACGAACTCTGGATCTTTAACTTGTGCGATGTTGGACCCGCCCAGGATTTCTGAACTGTGGTTCTCCCCAGGAGCCGGCCCGTGTTCACACCAGATTCGTTGGGAAACAAGGCTGCATTATTCTAATCAGGACAGAAGCAGAGATAAACGCATCAATCAATAAAATGTTATAGTTTAACCACTGTTTACAGTGGATTCAGATCGTGGTGATATGTGTATATCACACGCTAAACGATCGCGACCCTGAACTGGATGAGCGGTTACAGATAATGAATGAATGAACGCTAAACGATACCGAGTTCTCTCTGTTTGAGTTAAAAGTGAGTATTTTAGAGCCGTGCTGTGGAGCTGGTGAACGAGAGCCTCTGAGAAAAAAGACACGTCTCAACTCGAGTTAAACACAATAACAGAAACAACATAGACGTAGCCAATTACTTTTTATTTAATTATTTTATTTTGTTTACAATTCAAAAAGCAGATAACGGTCCACCGCACCGTAACCCTTTACTCTGATCAAAATAATGTGCGCGAATTGAAAATGAACCGCATCGCCGTTGGGTGAAAAAGAACAGGCACAGCTCTGTCTTGTATGTGCTGGAGTCGTTGCTAGGTTACATGTATTTTGCGGAGTGATACCTGAAGAGCTTCGGTCAGAGTGCAATTATCATGTAATCTCTCAGCCAATCATATTGCAGGGTCACAACTAACAGTGGTATAATAGCTGTTATTTAATAATAGTGATACTGTTTATAGTAATAATAATACTTTTTTTTCCAATACTCAGGTTTCATGTTTAAAGTTATGAGAGCATTAGACGAGAAAGCCAGTGTAATTGCGCCTTCAATAACTGAGCCCTCGTTCTCTTGCCCTCGCAGTGTGGATGGTACGCCCTTTCTGATGAGGGACCAGACCCTGCGCCGAACCACCAATGTGGCCAAGGTCTTCCCCCAGCGGCAGTATGACGATGCCTCACTCTTCAACTGGACAGAGATCCGCTCTCTGAACGCTGGCCTTTGGTTCCTGACGGTACAGACACACAAACAGACACTCACACACATTTAAATCTTGTTCAGCAAGTTCCCGCTGTCACTCACACACACGTTTCTTTTCCTTTTGAGGAATAGCATTTAGTGGAACCTCCTTCCCTGCCTTATTATATATAGTGTGTGTGTGTGTGTGTGTGTGTTTAAAAAACAAATTCATGTTTAATAAAGGCTTAAATTACAAGACATTTTCATGTCCATCATGATGATATCTGATTCTGTTATCTCAGGATGACCCATACTGGACCGTCCAGTTCCTGTCCGCGAAGGAACGCAGCCGAGCTGGTAACCAGACAGTGTGCAGTTTGGTGGAGCTTCTACGTCTGGCATCTAAGACAAACCGCTCAGTGATTTTCAACCTACGTAGACCACCACAGCAGCACCCTCGCTACCAGCTCTGGATCAAAGACGCTTTGAAGGCCGTCCAGCGATCAGGCATCCAGCCAGAAATGGTGAGGCCTGAGCTGTTTTCTAGTTATTTGTCCTCTTCTACTTGTTATTGTTGTTTTTTCCCCTTTCTTCTTCATCTTTTTCTACTTCCTTTCTTTTTTTCCTTTCCTCTTCTTTCTCTTCTGCTTTGTCTTGTTTTTCATTCATTCATAGTCTGTAACCCTTATCCAGTTCAGGGTTGCGGTGGGCCCGGACCTACCTGGAATCATTGGTTGCAAGGCGGAAATACAGGGGGCGCCGGTCCTTCACAGGGCGACACACATACACACTCACACATTCACTCACACCTACGGACACTTATGAGTCGCCAGTCCACCTACCAACATGTGTTTGTGGACCGTGTGAGGAAACCGGAGCACCTGGAGGAAACCCACGCAGACACAGGGAGAACACACCACACTTCTCACAGACAGTCACCCGGAGGAAACCCACGCAGACACAGGGAGAACACACCACACTCCTCACAGACAGTCACCCGGAGCGGGACTTGAACCCACAACCTCCAGGTCCCTGGAGCTGTGTGACTGAGACCCAACCTGCTGCACCACCATGCTGCCTTTCTTGTTTTTCATGCTCTTCTTTATTTTCTCCTTCATCATTGTCTTATTCTATACATTTATATATTTAGAGGGAAATTAGAGGGAGATTTCCCTGTGTGGATTATGATTTCTGATCTCCTCAGAAATATCTCCTTAATGGGCTTAAAGATTTTGTGGTTGGAACTTTAAAATTAAAGAGAAGTCTGACGTATGTGCTCTATTAATTACAGTGCGAATTGGTGAGTGGACCTGCTAAAAATGATCATGGAAAATCTATCGTCACACTGTTTGTTGTGCCACCTTTAGTAAGAGATCCTCCTATCCATACTCAGGAGGAAATGGCAACAGTCATGAAAGCAGATTCAGACGCTTTTCCATGTAAACAGCCCGTGTATCATCAAGCAGAGAACATGGGGGTTGTTGTTTTGGATATATTAGTGACTAATGTTAAATAAATGTAGTGGACTTGTGAGAGTCTCAGCCTTTCAATGTTTATTGTGAGTTTGTCTGACTGTCATCGGTGAGGGTTTGGTATGTAACAGGTTATTTCTGACTGTGTTTGTGTGTTGTGTAGGTGATGTGGACTCCAGACTGGTACCGGAAGACGATTCGAGCGGCTGTACCTCTGTTGCAGCAGACCTCAGAAGAGAAGGTTTCTGCGGATGAGCAGAAAGACAGGGGCACTCGCACAACCCTCAGTGTACATTACAGCCAAGCTACAGTGCAGGAAATTAGGTACACACACACACCAGGGTCAGCACAAGCTTTATGGATACCTGCTTGAGACTAATAAATGTTGTGTACTGTGACTTCAAAAGTCTGTCAGAAAACTAGAGCAAAAAACATACACCATACAGCTAATTTCTGCTAGCTTGTCTTTGGGATTTCCATTGTATATTAGCACTAAGCTAAAGGTGATGTGTACATAGCTTTCCCACTACATTGGTGATTGGTTGATTGCAATGTGATTTATTACTTATGTATTGTGTGTGTGTGTGTGTATGTGCCCACGTGTGTTTGTGTAAGCAGGCGCCTCAGCAGCAGTAATGTGAGTCTGAACATTTTCCCGGTGAATGAGCCGTGGCTGTACTCGGTGTTGTGGTGCAGCGGGGTGCAGTCGGTCTCCTCCGACGCCCCCCATATCCTCCGTAAAGTGCCTCATCCCATCTGGCTCATGGTGAGAGAACAAAAAATTATACAGATTATATTGAAATGTTTTTATATATATATATATATATATATTTCACTGCTTGTTTGGGTTAATAAAAATATCCCCATTTCATATTTCCACATCTTACTTAGTAATTAGCTACTTACTTAGTTTATTTATTTAATTATGTGTTAATAAAGACATTAAAACACCTGGGCATGTCTTTGGTATGAATTTGTGGAGACCCTCATAGTTGAGGGCTGTAATCACCTCAACTTTCTCACAGCCGTGCTGCCACCTAGTGGTCGGACCCTACAATAACAGCTGCTCTTGTGTTGCAGAGTCCAGATGAATACTGTCTGATATGGATCACGTCTGACCTCATATCCGCAGCAATCGTCATAGGAATATTCATATTCCAGAAGTAAGTTAATCGCTCAAACTCTGTAATTAAGAATTAAGAATACATATAATTATCGAGCATTTTATTAATCCATAGAAGGCTCTTTCTGTAGTCTGTATGTTTCACCATTTTACATTAAGATCATGCAGAGGTTTTAAAAAGTTGATTAAGTTGAGTTCCCCTTTATGAATCTTGGAGTTGTCTTTAATCAGGTTGTGTATGCTTGCTGTATCTGAGCTGTAACACTGGCTGCTTTTGAACTGATTGCCTTGCTCTCTTGTCCTTCTCTTTCTCTCTCTCTCTCTCTCTGTCTTCTCTGCTCCATGCTCTCTGCATGCCTCCCCCTCTGCGCTGCTTTCTGCCATCTCTCAGCTATCACACGATCAGGTAACCAGGAGTACACCAAGGGCCAGAATGCTTTGCCTTTACATTTAGCTGCTGTCATTTCTGCCCTTTTTCTGTGTTTATTGTTTCTTTCCTTCCCTCTCGTCTCGTAAGTGGGTAGTAACCTAGTGTGTGTTACTCTCTACACCCTGTAGTAATCTATTCTTATGCTTTTTATTTAATTTAACCTGTGCTTGTCGTGAATACAGCTTTTATGCCTGTGACTTTGATCTAGATTAGAAACCAAGCCTTAACTGTAGTTTATCAGGGGGAAGACTACTTAGACTGAATCAGTAAGGACTTGGCGTGCTGTAATGCCATGTATTCAACTCTGGAGTATAGCCTTATTTCTGTTACAAAGAATATGTCTCTGTCATCAAGTGTTTCTCAGGGGGAGCGCACCCACAGGTAACCCGAGCTGAAACAAGTGACTGAGATATGCTTCAGTCCGTGCCGCTCAGGGCTTGGCTCTAGGTCAAGGCTCTATCTGATTACCAGAAAATAAATCATTATTTGTAGGGTCCAAGTCTTTATTTCAAAACTATTTCGAGATTTAAAAAGAAGTCATACTGCTCCCCAAACCAGAGACGGAGAGAAAAGTAATGCAGGGTTTCCTTAGTGTGGGGTGTGTGGTGTGGGGTTTGTGCAGCGTGGTGGGTGACTTGCGTGTGTGTGTGTGTTTGGTGGTTGGTGCTGTGCAGGTGGAGGTTGAGTGGAATGAGGAGCTACAACCCCGAGCAGATCATGCTCAGCGCCGTGGTGCGAAGACCCAGCCGAGATGTCAACATCATGAAGGAGAAGCTCATCTTCTCAGGTGAAAGGGCGTCAATAAACAGTGTTATCTGCTCAGTCTTTAGTGTCCTCAACAATATCGCGTGCACATCCTTCCAGACCCAGGGTGTTTGGGTTTATCTGCCACGAGGTAAAAATGGGGCAAAACACCTGTTATGTTCAGATCTGAAGACTGTAGATTGAATTTCTACTTTCACAGATAATAGCTGCATGCGCTCTTTATCTAATGGGGGCATCTTTTGTGGTGTGCAAGATCTCGCATGTTTGTTAATGGTTCAGTTTTCTCTGAACCTTTTTATTCATTTTTAACTCCAGTGTTTCAAGCTCCAGTCTTTGTTGCAAGGGGAGTAATTTACACCGTACTGTAGATGTTTCTAATAAAGTGGCACTGTATAATGTACAACCATTATATACACGATTACTCCATTCTCAGCGCTAGAGAATGGTACGAGGGGATCAGACACAGCAGTGCTACTGGAGTTTTTAGGCAATTCAGTGTCCCTGCTGGACTGAGAATTGTCCAACCACCAAAGGTGACCACTGACCACTGATGAGCACTGGGCAGCAACAGATGAGCCACTGTCCTTGAATTTACATCTACAAGGTGGATGGACGCTGTAGGTGTAAGGTGTCTAACAAAGTGGACAGGGAGTGAACACAGTGTTTAGAAACTCCAGCAGCACTGCTGTGTCTGATCCACTCGCACCAGCGCAACACGCACTAACACACCACCATAACGTCAGTGTCACTGCAGCATTGGAAATGATCCAACACCCAGATCATACCTGCTCTGTGCTGGTCCTCACCCTTTAAAGAAGAGGGTGTATGCAGGCTATTGTGATGTTTTGGTGGATCGTTGTTTATCATTCACTCCTGTGAAGCCTTTCGTAATCATTAATAGCTTCATGTTTCTTACCGCTGTGTTCACGTTAATATAGTTTTCCTCTGTTTGTCTTTCAGAAATAAACAATGGGGTGAGCAGCACAGACGAGCTGTCTATTTACACTGAACACGGATATGAGGGATACACACGCGATGGCATTTCCCGTTGACCGGGGTTTGGGGGGGAGGTGTCTGCCCTTTTTACATTCTGAGGGGATGACACTTGTTCTTTTGAAGACTGGGGTGGTCTTTCAGTGTCTGGGAAGTCTGTTTTTTTTTCTTCCCCCTCTCGTTTGGACTGAATCGTTTTCACGAGTGCACCTCAGCTCGTCTGCTGGGACCAATGAAGGACTGGTCAAGCTTTCTGAATGATGGGCATGTTGCAACTTTTTTTTTTTTTCTTTTAAAATGACCTCAAAATCAAAGTCGGTTCCAACAGCACCACTCCTTAGTTCTTAGACTTTCTGTATGTGTTTTTGGGAACTGCGCATTAAGACTGAATTCACTTGCTGTATGTTGAATTTTGTATATTGACTATTTATGAAATGGATTTCACTTTGATGCCTTATGTTGTGTTCTGTATTAAAGTGTATATAAAAAGACGTTTTGATGGAGTGGTGGGATGTGAGTATTTAGTATGTGTTTATTTATGAAATTATTATTTGAGGGAAACCAGCATCAAAATAAAGTGGCTTATTCTTATGCACAGTTTCAGTAAACGTTTGTAGACACCCTGAAGTCCAGGAATTAATTTGAGTACATTAATGTGGACACTGGCCTTTAATAGTGCACTCACTAAGGATGGAGCAGCTGTACATGAGCCAAAGTGCTTAAGGGTGAGGTATAAAGCTATAAAGCAGTGTAGAAATAGTGGCATCCTCTGAGATGATGGGGTTCCATCTAATACCTCTAGGATGAGTTGGAGTGTCATTTGGGTTTTGGCAGGAATCACCCTTGATCATCTCTTGTGGCTGAATGACATCAATTCAGTGAGACACAGCAGTGCTTCTGGAGTTTTTAAACACCGTGGCCACATCCTGTCCCCCTCTATTAAACACCTCTGCCTCGTTGCCCATGCTCGAAGATGTAAAGTCTGATTCACCCTCCAGTCCATTGTTTGTCACACAGGACGCTGGTAGTTGGATATTTTTGGTTGTTGGACGCTTCTTAGTCCAATGGTTATTTTGAGGTGTTTATAAACTCTGGTAGCACTGCTGTGTCTGATCCACTCCTCCCAACACAAAACACTAACAGCAGGTCAGAGTCAGTGCAGTGCTGAGAAAGATCCAGCAGTCATATCGTCCAGCATTGAAAAACATGGTGAGAAGGGGCTAACAAATTATACAGAGCAACAGATTAAATTGGTGTGTTCTCCCTGTGTCTGCGTGGGTTTCCTCCGGGTGACTGTGAGGAGTGTGGTGTGTTCTCCCTGTGTCTGCGTGGGTTTTCTCCGCGTGACTGTCTGTGAGGAGTGTGGTGTGTTCTCCCTGTGTTTGCGTGGGTTTCCTCCGGGTGACTGTCTGTGAGGAGTGTGGTGTGTTCTCTCTGTGTCTGCATGGGTTTCCTCCGGGTGACTGTCTGTGAGGAGTCTGGTGTGTTCTCTCTGTGTCTGCATGGGTTTCCTCTGGGTGCTCCGGTTTCCTCCTACAGTCCAAAAACACACGTCGGTAGGTGGATTGGCGACTCAAAAGTGTCCGTAGGTGTGAGTGTGTGTTGCCTTGTGAAGGACCGGCGCCCCCTCCAGGCTGTATTCCCGCCTTGCGCCCAATGATTCCAGGTAGGCTCTGGACCCACCGTGACCCTGAACTGGATAAGGGTTACAGATAATGAATGAATGAACAGGTGAAATACAGCCTGTAACTGCAGAACTACAAAGTGCACCTATACGGTGAGGTGAAGCTGAAAGAATTGACAATGTATGTAGAATTTAAAGAGAGGGTGTGTTTTGGCCAGACCCTGTGCGTTACAATGGTTCTCCACAAAGTGCTTCACTTTCTATAAATAAATGAATCCTGAAAACTTCATTCAGTTGATATTTACACGGAGTGAGATAAATGTAATGATTATATTGTATATTAATATACACCTTTAAAGGCTATTCTGAGACTATACATGGAGTTCAACCCTAGAGGGCGTCAGTAAATCAACAATAAGCTTAAAAAGTGCCACTGTGTTAGAGGGAGAGGTATGTAAGTGAACCATGTTTTAAAATTGTTTTTATTATTTATGATTGAATTACTTTTAAACATTTTAAACAGTTCTGCCTCTGTTTTGGTCACATGACTGTCTCTCGTTTTCCACAAGACCTCTTTAGTGACCAAATAAATACTGGCCATTTCTAGTTTCCACTTCTACGGACCCCACTTCAGGGGCTTTATACTCCATTAGCCGATGCCAGAAAGAGAGAATGTGACCTTAGGTTCAGGAGCTGATGCTCCAGTGAGTCCCATGAGCTTTCATTAATTACAGTGGAGGTAACAGAAGCTTTTTCAGGCAAATGGACTCCTGTGTCCACAACAGGTGCACCCTAGTTTTATAAGGCGTCTACAAACTTCGGGACACA
Organism: Hoplias malabaricus; assembly: GCF_029633855.1. NCBI lineage: Eukaryota > Metazoa > Chordata > Actinopteri > Characiformes > Erythrinidae > Hoplias > Hoplias malabaricus. Next base: position 27,395,388 of record NC_089817.1, read on the forward strand.
TTGTGTAACTAGATTTGTTTCTGATTTAGGGTCTTTATTTTTAAGAATAAAGATTAAACATCTGTATTTAGTCCTTTTATTGGAAAGAAAATATATAATTTTAATCAGCACTTGGCTCTAGAACCTATCAAGCAAGGTTAGAACAGTATATACTTCTTCAATATATTATTTACAACATATATATATATATATACAACAGTGAATATAATCAACTGGTAATACTCAGTAAAACTTGGTAACACTCCCATTGTTATTTCTTAGGTTACTTCCCAATTTATACTGACTTACATAGAGTGCAATCACTGACAAAAACGACCACACGTCATATGACAATCCTGCAGCCAGATTCCTAACCCAGGAATTCATTCACAGCTTAAGAAAAGGGAATGAAAGCTTAAGATACACAGTAGAAACAAGTGAAAAACAACCGAAACCTGACATGAACAGGATGCGACTGCGGTCCTGAGTTTAAGGGCAGTGGCCGGACGTTTGAGCAGGCGACTGAAGGGGCACACATGTAGGCCTCAATGTGGTCAGACCTCAGAAGGCTCTGAGCTGAGAGATGGCAGCTGGCTCTCTGGGTCCTCTTTGCTGTTGTCTGAGCAGTCGGAGGCGATGTAGCAGCCTGAGTCTCTGGGGCAGTCGCTCAGCTCCACTTTCTCTGATTCGGTGGGAGATTGGGGCTCATCTTTACATTCGTCTTCTTTTTGACTGGCGACTGAAAAAGATAAGAATGAGGCAGGAATAGAGCTGTTAAAAGACTGCCTTTGAAGTCACGCCATCGCTGAAAAGTAGAAAACAAAGGTCATGAAGATTCTCATTTTTCTATAAAGTCTAACTAATGAGATGAATTAAAGAAGTTGATTAATAGCCCTGGAATGAACCAGTTTACACTCCCCCACATAGCAGCCACGTAAAAAAAAAAAGTTAAGCACGGAATCACAGATACATCTCTGAATGGGTAAGTTTTCTAAAATATTCTACTGACAGGAAGATGATGTCGTGACAGTAAAAGTACAGCTACAGAAGTTGGTAAATGAAATTTCTAATAAACTAAAGTGTTTTCACAAGGTAACTGCTGCTGTTCTTCAGATGGAACCAGGTTGCACCATTTAAGACCGAATGGAAAATTTTTCTAAAAATAGAGAGCATATTAAAAATGTTTAAAAGGTTAATAATGTTTGATGTGTTTACCTGAAACCATTAATGAGCCCTTTAAGAGTGTACTCCTAACCCAGACATAAACTCTGTTTATTTAGCAGTGGGTGGTTTGCAAGTTCAACAGTGGTAGTAGGTGGTTTCTCACTCGACAGAAAAAGTACTGGTGTTTTATGTGTTTCTGCACATTAAGGCTAAAGTTTCGCAGTAAACTGCAGGCTGGGTGTCTGATCTTGTGTAATGAGATGACAGATAGGACCGAAAACCACTAACTCGCCCCTGATTTCCTGTCAGTAACAGAGCTCTTGCATCACAGGCTTATGTCCTCACTGACTCTGTCTTTCTCACATCCTTTAGTACACTTTGTGTTTTTTTTCATTGACTTCATGAGAATTACAGTACTTTAACCTCAGTGGGGTATTTAATGTGAAGAGGGGATTCTTTGCTTCTTAAGAAAATGTTTGCAAGTGAATGCAGCCTTGACATCAGCAAAACTGTGACCAGAAAACAAAATAAATACACGCTATCCCCTTAAACCCTGTATTCACTGAAGATGTCCCACAGAGAGCGGATTGTTGTAGAAATGGAGGAAAGTGTATAATATCAACATTTTTCTATGAAATATTGATTTAATGTCAAAATTTAATACATTTTTTTCAATATAAATTTTGGGCAGCTTAAAAATGTGTGTGAAACCGAACCCCCATTGGATAGGTGAATGCAAAAGAAGAAAAGGGTGGAGATGGGGCGGATGTGGGAATGAGGTTGTCCATTGCGGATATGACATGAGTTTGGATGGGTTGAGAGAATAATGTGATTATTACATAACTCCTATTACTGAGTTTAGGTACTTGTGTTAGTTCTTAATTACAAACTCATCCCACCACTGTAGAGAACTTGTTGATGCTCCATAGCCCATAGTTCCCTCCTGGTTTCCTCCCAAGTTCCAAAAACATACGTTGGTAGGTGGATTGGGGTGATTAATTAATTGTCCTTAGGTGTGAGTGTTTAAGTGATTGTGTGAGTGTCTGTCGCCCTCCAGGGTGTGTTTCTGCCTTGCACTCAGTGATTCAGGGTAGGCTCCTGACCCTCAGCAACCCAGAACTGGATAAGCAGTTACAGACAATGAATGAATGAATGTAGGGTAACTGAAAAAAACTACAGAAGGCTAACTGAAGTGTACTTGTTTACTACAGTAAGCTAACTGAAATGTAGTTGTGTACTAGAGTAGGCTAACTGAAGTGTAGTTGTTTAATACAGTAGGCTAACTGAAGTGTAATTGTTGTGTTCGACAGTAGGCTAACTGAAATGTAGTTGTGTTCGACAGAAGGCTAACTGAAGTGTAGTTGTTGTGCTCGACAGAAGGCTAACTGAAGTGTAGTTGTTGTGTTCGACAGAAAGCTAACTGAAATGTAGTTGTTGTGTTCGACAGAAGGCTAACTGAAATGTAGTTGTTGTTTTCGACAGAAAGCTAACTGAAATGTAGTTGTTGTGTTTGACAGAAAGCTAACTGAAGTGTAGTTGTGTTCGACATCAGGCTAACTGAAGTGTAGTTGTTGTGTTTGACAGAAGGCTAACTGAAGTGTAGTTGTTGTGTCTGACAGTCGGCTAACTGAAGTGTAGTTGTTGTGTTCGACAGTAGGCTAACTGAAGTGTAGTTGTTGTGTTTGACAGAAGGCTAACTGAAGTGTAGTTGTTGTGTTCGACAGTAGGCTAACTGAAGTGTAGTTGTTGTGTTCGACAAAAAGCTAACTGAAATGTAGTTGTTGTGTTTGACAGAAAGCTAACTGAAGTGTAGTTGTGTTCGACATTAGGCTAACTGAAGTGTAGTTGTTGTGTTTGACAGAAGGCTAACTGAAGTGTAGTTGTTGTGTTTGAAAGAAGGCTAACTGAAGTGTAGTTGTGTTCGACAGTAGGCTAACTGAAGTGTAGTTGTTGTGTTTGACAGTAGGCTAACTGAAGTGTATTTGTTGTGTTCGACAGTAGGCTAATTGAAGTGTAGTTGTTGTGTTCAACAGAAGGCTAACTGAAGTGTAGTTGTTGTGTTCAACAGTAGGCTAACTGAAGTGTAGTTGTTATGTTTGACAGTAGGCTAACTCAAGTGTAGCAGTTTTATTCGACAGAAGGCTAAATGAATTGTAGTTGTGTTCGACAGTAGGCTAACTGAAGTGTAGTTGTTTACTACTGTAGGCTAACTGAAGTGTAGTTGTTGTGTTCGACAGTAGGCTAACTGAAATGTAGTTGTGTTCTACAGAAGGCTAACTGAAGTGTAGTTGTTGTGTTCGACAGTAGGCTAACTGAAGTGTAGTTGTTTACTACTGTAGGCTAAATGAAGGGTGGTTGTTGTGTTCGACAGTAGGCTAACTGAAGTGTAGTTATTTACTACTGTAGGCTAACTGAAGTGTAGTTGTTGTGTTCGACAGAAGGCTAACTGAAGTGTAGTTGTGTTCGACAGTAGGCTAACTGAAGTGTAGTTATTTACTACTGTAGGCTAACTGAAGTGTAGTTGTTGTGTTTGACAGTAGGCTAACTGAAATGTAGTTGTGTTCGACAGAAGGCTAACTGAAGTGTAGTTGTTGTGTTCGACAGTAGGCTAACTGAAATGTAGTTGTTTACTACTGTAGGCTAAATGAAGGGTGGTTGTTGTGTTCGACAGTAGGCTAACTGAAGTGTAGTTATTTACTACTGTAGGCTAACTGAAGTGTAGTTGTTGTGTTCGACAGAAGGCTAACTGAAGTGTAGTTGTGTTCGACAGTAGGCTAATTGAAGTGTAGTTATTTACTACTGTAGGCTAACTGAAGTGTAGTTGTTGTGTTTGACAGTAGGCTAACTGAAGTGTAGTTATTTACTACTGTAGGCTAACTGAAGTGTAGTTGTTGTGTTTGACCGTAGGCTAACTGAAGTGTAGTTGTTTACTACTGTAGGCAAACTGAAGGGTAGTTGTTGTGTTCGACAGTAAGCTAACTGAAGTGTAGTTGTGTTTGACAGAAGGCTAACTGAAGGGTAGTTGTTGTGTTCGACAGTATGCTAACTGAAGTGTAGTTATTTTTGATAGAAGACTAACTGAAGGTAGTTGTTGTGTTCGACAGTAGGCTAACTGAAGAGTAGTTGTTTACTACTGTAGGCTAACTGAAGTATAGTTGTGTTTGACAGAAGGCTAACTGAAGTGTAGTTGTTGTGTTCGACAGTAGGCTAACTGAAGGTAGTTGTTGTGTTCGACAGTAGGCTAACTGAAGAGTAGTTGTTTACTACTGTAGGCTACCTGAAGTATAGTTGTGTTTGACAGAAGGCTAACTGAAGTGTAGTTGTTGTGTTCGACAGTAGGCTAACTGAAGGTAGTTGTTGTGTTCGACAGTAGGCTAACGGAAGAATACTTGTTTACTACTGTAGGCTAACTGAAGTGTAGTTGTTGTGTTCGACAGAAGGCTAACTGAAGTGTAGTTGTGTTCGACAGTAGGCTAATTGAAGTGTAGTTATTTACTACTGTAGGCTAACTGAAGTGTAGTTGTTGTGTTTGACAGTAGGCTAACTGAAGTGTAGTTATTTACTACTGTAGGCTAACTGAAGTGTAGTTGTTGTGTTCGACAGAAGGCTAACTGAAGTGTAGTTGTGTTCGACAGTAGGCTAACTGAAGTGTAGTTATTTACTACTGTAGGCTAACTGAAGTTGTTGTGTTTGACCGTAGGCTAACTGAAGTGTAGTTGTTTACTACTGTAGGCAAACTGAAGGGTAGTTGTTGTGTTCGACAGTAAGCTAACTGAAGTGTAGTTGTGTTTGACAGAAGGCTAACTGAAGGGTAGTTGTTGTGTTCGACAGTATGCTAACTGAAGTGTAGTTATTTTTGATAGAAGACTAACTGAAGGTAGTTGTTGTGTTCGACAGTAGGCTAACTGAAGAGTAGTTGTTTACTACTGTAGGCTAACTGAAGTATAGTTGTGTTTGACAGAAGGCTAACTGAAGTGTAGTTGTTGTGTTCGACAGTAGGCTAACTGAAGGTAGTTGTTGTGTTCGACAGTAGGCTAACTGAAGAGTAGTTGTTTACTACTGTAGGCTACCTGAAGTATAGTTGTGTTTGACAGAAGGCTAACTGAAGTGTAGTTGTTGTGTTCGACAGTAGGCTAACTGAAGGTAGTTGTTGTGTTCGACAGTAGGCTAACGGAAGAGTACTTGTTTACTACTGTAGGCTAACTGAAGTATAGTTGTGTTTGACAGAAGGCTAACTGAAGTGTAGTTACTCTGTACACTCTGAGAAAAAAGGTACAGTGGAGGTACATTATTGGTCACTAAAGGTACAGTGTAAATGTACATTTAAGTGTACAGCAGTGCTTTTAAAGTCTAGTTGTATTCCCTAAAAGTACATTACCTCCTCTTATCCAGAAGGAGATGTGAATATTTGAAAGGTTTTATTACTGTGTAAAATTTAATAACATTATATAAGTCCTGGAGATGAAATGGGGCGTATGAAATCAACACAGTTTTAAAATCTACAATTACTATGATATAAGGTACAGTTATGTTCCCTAACTAAAGATACAGAACATGTACCCTTGGGGGTACCACCACAATGACAGCAAAATGTACCAATACAGTGACAGTTTTTCTGAGTATACTATAGTAAGTTAATAAGACTAGGAATTTTACAGTACCACAGACAGCAGTCCTTGTTATGTCTTGTAAGTTGAGTGTAGGTAAATTTATGACTGCCTAAAGTAATATGGTCAAGACCTGGTGGACTGAACTCAACAGGATGTAGCATCTCTGTCATGTCATCCTGTTATCTTCAGCTTCTTAGCTGCAGCCCACATTCTGTGGCTAGGTCACTTTCTGTGCTGCACTTTTGTGAACACCACACTACTGTAGCACTTCAGCTCTGCCTTATCTTTGCCGTATTGTTAATAAAATTGCGTCTAATTAGGCCACGTCTCCGCATGAGACTAGAGGCTGACCTTTAGTGCAGTATTTAAAGCACCAGAAAAAGTACTAACGTTAATCCCGTGACTCTCTAAAACTGCTCTTGTTTTACCTTGTGTCTGCACTGTGGTTACATGATCCACTTTGTGGTTTTTAAGGAGAAAAAAGTGAAACTTGCCTTTACCAGGACCTGGTACTTACTTGAATGTTATGTAAAGCAACATTAAAAACTCATGCATCAATAATTAGTGAAAAAAGCCAAACTATATCACTTTTTTTGGCACATCATCCATCCACATAGATAATGGCATCTAAATCATGGCAGTGTATTTCCGTTCTAAATTATACCTGAAATTTTGCTTGTCTAAGTTTGCCTCCCACTTCGTCAAAAATGGAAACTGTCATAGAGTTGAATATTGAACATTTAAGTACCTGCGGTATTACATTATAGATAAACAGTCAAAAATAAAACACTGGCCAAAAGGTTGATTTTTGCTGGTGTCTTACATTTTATGCAGAGTGTTAGACTCTGTATGACTCTTAGGAGTCTAATACTCACTTTCTGAGTCCTGTAGACTCTCTGCAGCAGCCAGAAGTCTTTGTCTTTGTTCGGGGTCAGACACATTCAGCTCAATCAGGTGCTGCTCTTTTAGCTCCTTTAGGTCCTCCACTGTCTGGTAACCATTTAGCAGCAAAGAAGAAGCAAGATCCTGTAGTGAAAAGAGGGGGGGCCATTTTAGGTGAGAATTGAACCATTTCAGGTGAAACAAGGTTTTGCATAGCAGAGTTTCAAGTCTGTTGCCAGTAATGTAGCCTTCCTACAAACGAAATGAAGGTTTTCAATGTCACTGGTTCTTTAAAGGTGTTACAATCCTCTCAGAGTTTAGAAGCAAATGATGACATTGACTCAGAACTAACGCTCAGTTCTACACTAAATTCGAATGACTGCAGGAATGTAGAACAACACAAACAGGGGGCTATGGATTAGCATTAGCATTCCCAACAAAATACAAATACACCACAATCTCAAAACAAAACTGTAAAATCATCAAATCCCACAAACATCCAAATGATTAAAAACTGGTGAATCATGGGCAGCATAGTGCTACTTCTTGGTCTCTTCCCCTTCCCTTTACTCAGTCACGCACACATGTGTTTGCGCTACTCAACATCTGCGTCAAGAACCACCACAGTTTTGCATTAGCCAAGGTTATGGTTTTTTAGGGGTAAATTTCCAGTAAATATCACATTTTCATATTCATCCTGATGTTGTCACGCTGATAAACCGAAACTTGCTCATCCTGTTGTATGATGTAGATGTTGATTTAGATTGACCAGAGTTGCCAAAACACATCATCTGGAGATCCTGATAACAGGGTATGGTACTCATTACTCATTTCAAAACCAAAATGTTCGATCTTCATTTTTTCTGCCTCAGCATATCACACACAGGAAATCAAGTTCAGGGTGAGAAGGATGTTGAAGACAAAGTATCAGCAAAAAAATAAAAGTACCTGCAGGTTGAGCCTCTCGAGGAGCTCCTGGAGGGTTTTGGGTCGTGGTCTCCTGCTCCTTCGGTTGGGTCTCATCCTCTGCATCGGCGCAGGCTCCTCAGGCAGAACGTCTACATAGATGAACTTAAAGATGCCCATTTTGCCATTAAGTATTCCTGTCCATATTCCCATAGGGGGCTTGCTGATAATGTCAATCACATCTCCAACCTGAAAGAACAGGACAGTCAGTCTGACCATGGCTATCATACAGATATTACACAGTTAATCAATTGATACCAGAGTGAAAGATAGAACAATCCAGAACATTGTGAACAGAGGAGAACATTCTAGTGCACCAGAACTTTCTAAATTTGTGTGAACGATAGAATTTTCTGGAACCCAGAACCAAGGAGAACATTCTAGATCATCAAGAGTCAACAACAGTGTGAACTGGTTAATGACTGATGAGAATTCTCAATCAGTTTGAAGGGTATAACATTTTGGAACTGTGTGAATGGAGTGGGTTTTTCTTGAGATGGGGTTAGACTTAGTTATAGTTGATGGGCAAATGTGGGGTCAGTGTCCTCTGGGCTTCATAGGGTCATTACCTTGAGTTTGAGGTACTCTGTGTCGTACGGGCTGGGTACGAAGTCAGTGTGGACCTTTGCTCGGCCACAAAACTGTCCGTTGTAGGGTATTTCTTCTTCCAGCCTCAGACTGTCTCTGTTACTGGAGCCGTCAGAGCCACTGGTCACACCACCTAAAGAAACACACCATAATTGTGGCTTAATAAAGATGAAATATAGTTGTATGCCTATATTATCAGGAGTTTGTTCTTTGTAGGTAAACAGGCAAGGCTCCACAACTGGCATTTACCATGATGGTCATAAGTGCATCTGCTCCAGAGCATCCCATTTAAATTGGGACCTTCACAAGTGAGGGTTCAAAGTGGGTGCACCATAAACTGGTGGAATTTACTAATTAAAAAGGGTGCCTACAAACATAGGTCTTAGTTAATCAACTATAGCTGTGCATTCATGTTTTTTCTCAGAGTGTCCAAATTGTCGAATTCCAATTACAGTGCACTTGTAATTTATAGTTACATCATAAGTGCATTAGGAGTTTCTTTGTTACTAAGCACTAAATTCCCTTATGATTCTAGCCCTACCTAAAAATAGTGCCTCACTCTATAGCACAATGCTAATGAGTAGTGGATAACACAGCTGTTTTCTATGCAGAACCCTAGGGTGTTTTTCCATGCCCAGGTAACCACCTGGTGTTAAACCAACATCTATTTACATCTGTATCTATCTTAGGCTAACTGTAGGCTGTTCTTGTTACGTGTAAGACAGTTTGTACACTATGGCTTTATGTTCATCTCCGTTGTATCTGTTCATTCATGTTTCAATCTCAAATAGAGTTAAAATCATATCCTATATCACAAACTGCAGTTATCAGAGCCTTGAATCTGTCAATACACATGAAGGTGTCTGAGGTCAACCTCAGCTTTCATTTTGGAGAAGCTTGTTAAAGTCGAAGCTTACTTGAAGTGCTCTGCCCACTGTGAAGACTGTGGAGACTCTCCAGTGAGTTACTGGACCTACTGCAGTCTGTGGCCAAAGCAGTAGCTTCTCCTTCATGGTCTCTGTCCTGCTCCTCTCCCTGTTCAAAACACAAAACTTGATCATCCCACACCTCCTCTGAGAAGAGTTTAGACTATAATTTGAAGCAGTGTTTGTGTAAAGTAACAAACTCGCACGTGCAGCACTAATAAAACTTTAACTCAAAGCGCCCTTTATACAGTTCAACTCAGCGGCCGCCCACAAGTGCATTTAAAGTTGCTGTTTGGAAAGAAGATGCCACTCTAAAGACATTATCATCGTTGCGTGTTTAATTCCACATGTGCCAAAGCAGCTCAGGAATGGCGGTTTATTCAAGGACGCAGTCCTACGCTTGCAGGCAAAGTCTTTAATCCACCCGAGCTGCCTTCCATATATAACTCAGACGTGGGGACGGAGTGTAATCCACCTATGTGTGCTCCTGAGCCTCTGTTTATAGTAAATAAGCAGTGTGTTTCCTGTGTAACAGGGAAACTACACTCAACAGCCTTCCCAGAATACAGGGCTAATCATAGCAATCAAACCAGGCCTTTAGAACACACATATTTTAAAGGCTGCACACACACTAATTTTCAGAAAGCCAGTAAATAAAAGCTCTCTTTTAAAAGATGTACGTAACTGAAGTACAAACGAATTACTGCATACACCCTTTGCCCTTTAACATCATGAAATATGTGCCTCATGATCAACCTTACTTCAGTTATGTGGAGGTCTGGGCTTGTGGGTGGTCAGTCCATCGTTATGACAACGACACAACTATTGTTTTCTTCAGTAGTGACTATTTCCTGTTTTCAGTAAACATTTAGCCGTTGAAATAACGTAATGACTGCCGTTTAATCAACGTTCTCTTAAGGTTGAAAATGAAAGTTGAAAAGACGTCCAAACACAGACATTGAAAAGACGACTATTAGACGTAATTTGGACGTCCATTGATGTTATTAATTGGTCCCGAAATAAATTACTTGTATAAAACGCGTTTTGGACGTCCACTGACGTTATCGATTGGTCACCACTTAACTAACTTATTAAGATGGATTTTGGACGTCCATTGACGTTTGAAATATGTCCTTGACGGACAGACTACTTTTAGACCAATTTGAACGTCCAGGGACGTTCCTTGTTTACTGGGATGGCTTTTTGACAGTCCCATGTCCTTTCAGACCCATCGTTTCAGGTGTTATTCTCACTCTGAATGGATGGACATAAGAACCTGTGGATTTGTTCAGATCTGAGTGCGTGTTTATCTCTTGTTTCTCATACATCCTGCTCATTCACTTCTACAGTTGAATATAATTCTACAGTCTCTCATTTTTCTTGTCTGATTTGCAAAATAAAAAAAAAAAGAAATATGGTAATTTCCTGATTGTGGCTGTATTTACCTGTTTTGACAGTTCAGCGGTTGGAAAGTTGAGATATATTTCTGTGATAGGTTAACACAAAAAACGCAGAGACTGCAAAACACAGTTAAAAAAAAAAAAAAAAAAAACACCCGGTGGCTTTGATCTTCAGCACCCTCAGCACTTACCGTTTCCTCTGAAAGAGCTTTCACATACTTTCTGCCCATCTTCTTACGCATGGTCATGGAGATGGCTTTCATCTTCTTCCCCAGTCCTAGTTTACTGTGCTCTCCCTCTGGAGACTCTGCTTCGGGGACCTGTCCAAACAAAGCCATGCAATTTTAATAACAGCTCTGTAAGGAGTCTCAAAAAAATGATAGCGTTTTGTAGGTTAGAGCGTCATTACCTTTAGTTATGGAACACAATTCTATCATAATCCATTGTGGTTACCATTTTTAAACTGTACGGATTCCCTACGACGTGACACCAGGATTTTATTCGATTTTACAATTTCAATTGTACGCTGCCAAATAATGTTGAAGACCAGTCGATATAACGTTTCCGCTCTAGAATGAAGGGTATTGACTGGGAGTTCGTATTTGTTCCCCCTTTGCTGGTCGACCACCCAATGCTGGGTGACTTTATTGAGCTGATGCCTAGAATCAAGCATGGTGGCCTTAGGCTCATGTGGATTTCCTGTATCAGCAATGGGTGCACATTAAAGCAGGTGAACTTTAGAAACATTTTCCACAAGCTCCTGGGGGTATGCTGTATGTGCTGGCAGATTTGATCATTGGTGCACAGCATTAAATACAATCCAGAAAAATGTCAGGAACTGTTCGTTCATTTTGACGTATCAGGTGACCAGATGTGTCCAGACATTTTATTAAAACACTGACCTGTGTCCCTTCATGTTCCTCTGGCTTTGTGTGAGAGGATGTATGTCTGTCAAATCTTCCAAAGCTGGAGGAACGCTGTTGAAGAAGGACATGAACCATGTTGCATTACAGAGAACTAACTGGTACAGGACAATTACATAAATCTCTTCGTGTTTTTGTTTATTTTTGGTCTAAATTAAAAACCTAAAGCGCCAAATGAGTGGTGGCCAATCACAGAGCAGTAAAGCAACAAAGAAGAGGGACATGGATATTTGTACTCATTAATATACTTTAGAATAGAATTAGAGTAGAATTAAATTGTTTGAAAAATGTTGAAGTCCATTCCGTTCAACAACATGGAGATGAGTCAGTGTTCGTATCTACTACACAACTACGCACTTAACTGCATCAAAGATCTAATAATGAATGATTCTGCATTATAAAATAAGAATGACGGTGCTGTGGTCCATGACACAGACCTGCAGATGCTGGTACAAAATTACTCTGACACCTGTATATCCGAGTTTCTATAAGTAGTTTGTGCCCATACTTTAATAGATATAACAACTCCATTGAAAACATTACAAATTCACCAAGGCATTGAACCATTTATACAACTTAGTAATTAAGAACATCATAAAATTAAAAAAATTAGTTCTCTGCTTTTACCTTTGGCTTAATCTTTGGTTTTTCCGATGCATTCGAGGCTCTCCTTTGCAGCATGTCTTTCAAAATTCGTCCCTTTCCTTTACAAGCAAACTTTTCTGTTCATGACCGAAAAGACCACATGCAGTTTTTCGAGCGACTCATCAGAATACGCGCAGAGCGCTTTGAGTCTAAACTTCCTCCTCTACACACAGGATGTGCATAGCCATGTGTACAAACTTCATCTGAATGCTCAGAACTTCAGAGGAAGAGGAGTGCAGTAAAGTACACGGACAGCATCATTATAAATGATTTTTGTCATTTCAGGAACTAGCTTCACACACAGGAGCCGCAGTGACACATTTCTTTTTTCATTAAAAAAACAACATGAATTGACACCATTATCCCAAGTTTAGTCATCTCATATAGCACTCAATAGACTCGAGTCTCCCAATCACACAGTTGTACAGGGCTGGGAGGGGGGAAGATCAGAGTGTGGCATGGAGACTTCTGAATGAATGCATGAATGCTTCTTTTCAGACTGTTGCTAATGCAGCATCACTGGAGCTCAACACACTTGCAGGAGAAGACTAACTGCCTAGATCTGTTATGTCACGTAATAGACGCACCTACATTAGCTAGCATCACACTTACTGATGGAGTGGAGTGGATGGTTAGGCCCATTCTGCTCTCTTGGACTCTTGTCTCTTTATACTTTCAGTTTTCACTCAGCAATGATACATAATGCTAATTTTAACTGACTCATTTCAACTACGTTAATTACACCTCCTATATTAACTGCATTAATTACATTAGCTCAAGTGTAAGTGTTGCTCCCCTGGGCTTTGCCATTTGAAAGCTGAGTTCATGTGTTTAATTATCTCCAGACGGCAGGGTTTTAAAGGGCTTTAAGTTCAAGAATGAGCAACCAATATAAATGTGATTCATTATTATTTTTAAAGTTTCCATGAAGTGCAACTCACCTGAGATGAATAACCGAATTGCTCTTTAGTTACTTATGCTTCATAGAATGGATCCCTCACATGGGGGTGGCCATGTTGGTTTTATTTAATTGATTTGAAATGTATTTTTAATTCATAATGCAGAATTTTCTCCCGAGTTATAAGTCATACCCAATTGTACCCTGTTCAGTGAGTAGTGCCACCGACATCTGGAAGGTGGAGAGGGCTTCCTCTGAGATCTATTGATGCAATTCCCTGAACATCAGCTGATAGACACCTGTTCTTGCTAGCAACGAGGGCAGTGAGGTGGGGAGAGGCAAACATCCTACCTTCCCCCCAGAGAGCGAGGCCAATTTGGCTCTCTAAGACTCTCGACCTCAGATGTCTGAGGCATCACCTGGATTCAAAATCGGATCCAGGTTCTAGGGTCACTGCCTAATCTGCTGTGCATTGGGGTGGCCATGTTTTCAACAGATGCAGTACAGTATCTGCTACCTGCCCTTATGAATCCTATAGCCACCTCCCAGGATAAAGCATGCCATTACATTTTTAGTGTCTCTCTTAAGCCTGTTGCAGATCTTCCCAACCTACAACTGGCTGTAATTATCGGAGTTCTTAAGAAGCAAGCACGTGACCCTGAAGATTTTATTATCTACCGACCCAAATCCAGTCTCTCTTTCTTAGTATGCTGCAACAGCATGCGGTTTCTGAGCAGCTGAAAGAAACATTTGTCTTTCACCAGTCTAGTGGAACAGTTTCAGTCTGGTTTCAGAAAGAAACACAGCACAGAAACTGGTTGTTTTAGGGTTATAAATGACTAATTTATGGCAGTTGACTCTGGGGAGGTAAAACGTCTAGTCCTCATAGACCATACTGCAATGTTTGACACAGTATGCTATGACTTGAAAGATTGACTGGCATCACAGATACTGCTCTTGCCTCACAGACAGACTGGTGTTCCTCAGGGATCAGTCTGAGGCCCTCTATATTTAATGTTTTAAATGTTACCACTTGGCCAGTATCATCAGCATGGCCTCCAGTATCATTGCTATGCAGATAATACACAATTATACACTTGCTCCATGCCCCCTGACAGAATCCCACCTCCTGTTTGGTAAGCTTTTGAACTGCTAATAGCATCTCCAACCTCACTTATGAAAAACGCTCAGCCAACCGTGGCTATTCCAGATTTCATCTTTCCCTCTTTGCCCCAGGTGAGGATTCTTGGTTCAACATTTTCGTTTGATGGCCACAAATCTCAGAACCACGGCCAGGCTGTATCTTTCTCTCCAGAGCCAAAATTCTTGTCCATGCATTTATTATTCCCAAACTGGACTACAGTAACGCTGTTCTATCTGGGTTCCTGTGGTCTGTGGCCTAAATATGTCCAGAACTCAGCTACAAAATGCCCAGAACTCACCAGGGGGTCTGTAATTTCCAGGTCGGGTGAATGTTCCTGGTGGATGTGGTCCAGGCCATGGAACAGCTCGTCAAACCTTTCCTGGTCAGAGGTGCACGGAAAAGGGAAGGGGAAGATGAACATGTGCTGGTCAGTTATAGGTCTGTGGCAAGTGTGGTGGAATGATTCCCAAGCCGGAGAAACATCCAGGCTGGTCCAAGGTTGGTGAAAAAGCCCTGGGCTCCAGAAGTGTTCCATCTGCAATGTGTCCTCCTTCTCTGGCTCTGGCTCATGGGGAAGATGCTCTTTCCCGAGTTTCCTCTCTGGCCTTTTGGTCAGCCCTATGCAGGTTATGACCGGACTGTCTTCTTTAGACACACTCTGCATCAAATGTCCTAGAAGAATTGTGCAAAAGTCAGAAACCAGCCTTCATATATTTCAGATACTGAATATACAAATGCACAAATGTAATGAGGTGCATATCCTTTATAATGTTAACAACAGAAATCCATTCATAGTGTTGCATCATATCTGGAGAAAAGAGGTTTAACCTCGGATATGCCCCGTATAATACATTACTACTGATCATTACTAAATGTACTGCTGTCTGCTGACTGAAGTAATTAATTCACCGCTGTTGCCGCTCTCCTCTGGACAGTTCTGACAACCCTTTTTGACCCTGACCAGTTTCTGGATCTTCTTCAGGGTCCCCGGTGTCTCGCCCTCTAGTCCCTGCAGTGAACAGGAAGTCACAGCATCATGATCCTGAGGATTAACAATGAAATACTCAGTGACTGGACTCAGCTGACCCCGTTCATGCTCAGGTAATGTTCAGACTTATCCCATTTTTGCTTTCCACCCTCTGAGCTCAAGTGCTTCCACCAGGTGCCAGGGACAAACAGTTCCTTTAGTAAAATGAGTATCACTCTCTAATGTCCAAAAATTAATGCAATCACTAAGTGCATTCTAGGCCTCCAGACATGGCCAATCGGTTTATGATTACACAATAAATGATTAGTTAATACATTCTTCACGCTTGTTATATTGAGACATTGTGAGTGATGTAGTGATTGATTTGTGAACCAAAGGGTTAAGTTAAATTCTTCAAACCCCTAGCTTTGTTTCTACAGCAAAGAGAGCTGAACCATCGGTTAGGGCTTCGGGAGCTGATCTGATCTGACACCCTAACCAATGAAATTAGCTACAAAATGTAATTAAGTACTGACCGTGTAATCCACCAATCAGGTACTAATTTCTTGTGGGTGGGGCCAATTTCTTTCTTTCTTTAAGAACATGGACTGCCAACACAACTGATGCCTGACCAAACACATTCGGTTAGTTGATAGAAGCGCCAAGGCTCTATACGTCTATAACATATGTCACTGCAGCATCACTAAGTGGGTCTGTTAACTGATGTAACAGCCAGTGTTCTCCTTTAAGTTTCTTGAGCTGTCTTATATTTGATATTTAAAGAAACACTAGGTAATATTTTTACCTTAAAATGACGTCTTCAAAATCATCGTGATGCTTCGCTGTCCTGGAATAGTGAGAATCAAGTCTCTGTTTTTGCTATTCAGGGCTCACCATTGCAGAAACTGCACTGTGTATCTTTTGGAGGAGGGTAGGAAACCACCAAACCCCATCCCCCACCCCCTTGATTTCAGGACAGTGCTATAAAAATTGCTCACACTCTGCAACTGTAGGGGGAGCCCAGGGGCCAAAATACCAAATATTACTTAGTGTTCCTTTAAAAGCTGCTGTTTGAAAAGATGCAGTGATGCTTTACATATCTCAAAAGAATCTTGTTCTACTCTCTCGGCTTGGTTCTACTTGGTTCTACTCTCTCAGCTTGGTTCTACTTGGTTCTGCTCTCTCGGCTTGGTAGCAAAATCCCTCCCAAAATATTCCAGTGTTGTGAGCTTCAATATTATACACTAAATATTACTATAATTTATTAAACCTGTATCAGTTCTAACATTTGCACCACTAGCGAGTTGAAAGGTCAGAAGGTACTGCAGCTCTCCACTAACCTCCAGCTGACCAGTCAGAAAAAGTGCACTGGTTTTCATTTGTAAAGCTTGCTTGGGGTATTATTATCACTCATCTGTGGAAATCTGCAAATGGGCTAATTATGCATGCTAACTGAACCTTTATGACCATAAAGAAACTCGTGGGCATGGCAGAGTGGGTAGTGGGCAGTGGGCAGTCCTCCAGCCCCTGGCTGCATGGCTGTGCCTGGCATGAGCTAAAGGGATTAAACAAGCCACTCAAAGCCATCTGTGCTGTGTTACTCATAATGTTCATTTGTGCTAAATGGTTGCTGTGTGTCAGGGCATTAATTCAAATATAGGGGTCCAAGCAGGGCTAGCACTGCTGTTCCCATTAACTTCTTACTGCTACTCACCCGATAGGCACACGTTATTGCTCAAAAGTTGCACCTTGATGGCTCAGAATCAATCCGTCATTTTTACCAGCAGAATTAACAAGTGATTATTCATTTTCCTACAAAGCCCATTTTACATTATAGAAAAACTGCTTTGGAGTCCCTGAATGAACCCCTGTGCTTCTAATTGCATCGTATGTTGATATTGAGATATTAAGGAGATCTCCTTCTTATGGGAGGAGTCTAGAGACAACTCCCTGCATAAAAGCTGATTGAATTCTGACCCTCAAACTGTACGTAAACTGCAGAATCCAATTAATGGCGAAGTGAAACAATGAATGGATGTAATTCGAGTGCTAATAAAATGAGCTCCCCACCACATGTTGTTTGCCTTCGCAGGTTTCTCTGTTGGGATTCCAGGCCTCGAAATTGACGCCCTGAAAGACAAACACCCAGAGTTTGCAGAGCAAAGATGAGTCAGCGTTTAATTTTCTGTAAATTCCAAACGTAGAAGTTGGAGTAGAAGCAAATGATTAGTTTTGGGAACTTGTGAGACAGTGAGGGATGGCTAACATTCAGAAATTATGCTCAGTGGAATGGGCCGCATTAAACAGATGGAGATTTTAATCAGGAAAAGATTATACCACACAATGATACCTTCCCCTGATCAAGCTGCTCATTTATCTAATGTTTGACAAAGTGGTACCACTAACAAGACACAGAACGAGGGGTTTTGAAAAGGGTTCTGTTGCTTGTTGAACTGGGGAAGACAAGGCAAGGCCAGCTAAACACATTTCATACAAATAAGACGCTTCAGTGTACTTACTTTGTATTAATAAATGACCATTTAACATTAGACGCAAACAAAGAACGGATGCTTATATTTATATATCAATTCCTGGAAAAGGAAACGTATTAATAACTGGTCTTTCTCATGAATGTTAAAGGTCTGCATGAGCCACAGGAAATGAATTTATAATTATTAGCAAAACTCTACAGATGATAAGCAACCAACTACTAGATTCAGCCATGGCCATCCCTTTTTTGATCAGTGCTTTTTGGCCAATTATTTGCTAATAATTATGAATCCCTTTCCTGTGATGTTGTTCATGGACTGGGTGATCTCTTTCTCTCACCTCCAGCTTCATCTCCATTCCTTCCTCTTCACCAAGGAACTTTGTTACGAAGGGGTCTTCACCCACACCTAGCGAGAAGGAAATTGTAAAGTCTGAGTTGTTTTGGGAAACAATTTCCTGGCCGTTTTTTGTTACTGTGCCTTTAAAACTACTGAATGTAAAGGATGTGTTCTAATTGGCTGATGGTCAGAAAGGCGTCTGGGCTCAAATAAACCAACTTCAGGCCCCTGTTTTTGTATAAAGACAAAATTGGAGTGCTGCAATAATCTGTCCATTTCCCAACAGTCAGGAACAGTGCAAGGTTTAATCACTTCCTCCTCCTTAACTTTAACTATCTGCGTAACATCACTGTAAATGTTGGTCATGAGCAGCTTTCACAGTGTTGTGACATCACAACCATTCAATATTGCAGAGTATATTCCATATTGTAACACTTTGTCTGTGCAAACCGCTAGCAGTTAGCATTCAGGACACATACTCCGGAGTGGGCTACACCAAGGCTAGTTTATTTAGCTACTACACGGACTGTACAAAGCCAGGTCACACGGTTGCTACCCCAGCCGTTCATACATATAGGAAAGGCCAATGGGGGGCTTCTTCATAGTGTTACTGGATTCAATGGAGTCTACACCAAGATGGAGGAGTGCAGCCTAATGCTTACCCTCTTCTCCTTGGGGTCACTCTACTGGCCCCTCCCCTCATTGGAGAGACCCTTATATACCTGCACCCATATATAAACAAAGAGGTCCCCTCTCTTAAAGGCACAGCGTAGCTGTAACTGTTACATTATGCAATTTATGCTTACATTTTGAAGCTTCTTAAAGTTTAGTTTTTCATAAAAGTGCGGGGACATTCAGGTTTCCAAATTTATTTGTATTTATTGATTAATTCTGGTTTATTCATTTGAAAGGTGAATAATAGGTCAATATTCTGCATGCAATGTAATGACCATGCACTCTCACTGTGCAGTGAATCAGTCTCCTCACAAATCCTTCACAGAAGAGGCACGGGTATTAGAATTGTTTTTGTGTCGTCATTGGCCTAATCCAATGAGACTATGAGGCACATGGCCTCTCAATTCATCATCACATCACAGGCCGGTTAACCCCCCTTACACACACACATGCACACAAATGATGATCTGGCAGACCAATTACCTTCACTTTGATGAACAGACTTGTTATGAACAGACTCATCTCTCTTCCTGGAGCATGACCAGTAAGTACTGGACGCTGTATTGTCTGTGAAGACCAAAAATAGCCGTTATCTTAGTCAAATGCATAGGACACCAGAATCAATCACCGGTAAAAAGCAACTACAGCCAAGTGGGGCAGTAGAGAACAGCCTCTTGGGAGAATGCGCTTAATTTGGATGGCCAAAAATACAATGATAAAGGACCCGCTGTTAGTGTTTTACAGTGGCTCAGCGGGAAATACATGTAAGTAAGGATTTCTCTACAATAAGTGCATTTAATATCATAATTAATGGCCTTGCTGCTGGTGAAATACAGTAAGTATGAACAAAATACTTTGACCCTACCATTGCAGCATGCAGAGACTGGGTGTGATCTGTTATGTAAAAGAAAAAGAACTATTAGACACAATAAAATCTTTTCAAACATGGATTTAAAACTGATTCCAAAACACACTGCTAATAAAAGAGCACAAGCTACTTTTAGGTAATTAACAAACGTTTAATAATTGCTGTCAGTTAAAAAGAAAGCTAAATATTTGTCATTTTTAGTCCCTTTTTACTAAATATAAGAATAAATGTTTCATGCTTGCTGTATTTACACTCAGATTTACACTCAGAAATGTTTGCAGTGGTAATCACATCATTTATTGTTAAAATGTGGTAGGAAATGGCAAAAAAATCATAACTGAAAATGAATTAAACTGAATTAAATGAACTTAAGTCATGGAAAGTCTTTTTTTTTTGGTCAGGCAAAGTCAGTCTCTGTTGTGCCCCCTGCTTTTTGCAGATCGGTCAGAGCAGGGCTTTAATCTCAACACTTGTCCCAATTAATCTAATCCTAATCCAACGCTTTCGCTTGCAGTCCCTCATAAAATGACAGAACAAAGCACAATCACTATCTAATATTCAGTCACATGCACAAACACGAGCTGAGATTATTGAACCTACGGGAGATGGAGAGGCTGGTACACCAGCAGCTTTTGGCAACTTGGAAAAGAAAGACGTCTGTTATTGGTTATCACAGACTATAGTATCTCTAGATATTACAAGATCTATGTCAAAAACTTTGTAAACGCCCCTTAGAATTTAGCTTCTTTTCGGTGCATCCAGGATGGATAAAGATTTTCAAATTTACACAAACATGTCTGTAAAAGTCTGGAGAAACTACAGGGTGGGCCATTTATATTAACTTCCAGTTTGTGGCACATTAATATATGGGAGGGGGGAAACTTTTCAAGATGGGTGGTGACCATGGCGGCCATTTTGAAGTCGGCTATTTTGGATCCAACTTTTGTTGTTTCAATGGGAAGAGGGTCATGTGACACATCAAACCTTTTGAGAATTTCACAAGAAAAACAATGGTGTGGTTTTAACGTAACTTTATTCTTTCATGAGTTATTTACAAGTTTCTGACCACTTATAAAATGTGTTCAAAGTGTTGCCCATTGTGTTGGATTGTCAATGCAACCCTCTTCTCCCACTCTTCACACACTGATTGCAACACCACAGGAGAAATGCTAGCACAGGATTCCAGTATCCGTAGTTTCACATGACCCTGTTCCCATTGAAAAAACAAAAGTTGGATCCAAAATGGTCGACTTCAAAATGGTCACCACTATGGTCACCACCTATCTTGAAAAGTTTTCCCATGTACTAATGTGCCACAAACAGGAAGTTAATATCACCAACAATTCCCATTTTATTAAGGTGTATCCATATAAATGGCCTGCCCTGTGTATTGAGTGCTGGCTGCTGGGTAATAAACCCCACAGCACTGGGATGAACAACAAACTTCATTCTCTGGTGGGATACAACTTCATACAGTAACTTCATGATACAAAACTTACTGTGTAAAATCAGTGCCTGGTTTGAATGCAATCACAACCTCACAGAACATTTAGTATAAGACATTTCTGGAATTATAGAAACAGTTACAGCAAAGCATTACTAATACCAGGTCCAAAAACCTTTGGCCATGTTTTGTATAATGCACTTAACTCAAGTTGAGCCAGAGACCTTACTTAGCCTTAGACATAACAGACACTAGGCATTAAAACACATATGAGGTACAGCATACATTAACAGCTGCGTGAGTTAGCCCTGGGGTCACTGGATTACATGCAAAAATGACCAAAACTGCTATTTCCCAAAGAGCTTTAACCGTCCAGGGTCCACAGCACAAATAGACAGCTGCAGAGGGACTTAGCTCAGGCGGTGGTCAGAAAACACACGCTAAAGTGTTAGCCGCAAGCAGACTAAAAGCGTCTGCTTAAAGAATTAGCTCCATGAAGGTTAGCTGAACTTGGCACTGCCACCAACTGAACTCTAGTCCAGCACTTTCACTCGGGCTTAGTGTGAGGTAGCTGTAATGGGTTATAGACGCGGTGAAACAGATACAATCACTTTCTCTCACTCACTTTCTCTTCGCTTTCTTGTTCAGCTGACCTGGGGGTGTCTGGGGAAGCTTCTGAAGGGAAAGGAAGGAAAAAAATAGTGGGTTTTTTTGTTTGCTAATCAGTTTTAGCTTTAATTCAACATATAAACTCTAAATAAACCCAGATGTGTTCTCAGACATTTGTAATTGTATAAATAATGTATAAAATTATAAAAATTATTAGTAGTAATAATTAGGACTGACCTATTGACCTACTAGACCACCCCCCACCCAGCACCGTCCCACCCAGCACACAAACACACACACACAAATCACTAAATTTAACTGAATTATCTGAATAATTCAGGTAATATTCAGATTATGGAAGAATCTCTTCATATGCTAGATTAATTGTGCATTATGCAGATGAAGACACTTATGCTTATTAATGTCCTTGGCGCTGTGTCACAGTCTCTGGAATGTGACTCAGCTGTGTATGAAAGAGTGTGTGGTTCCACGTGAATGCAGGTGTGCAAAAAATCCAATTAACTCACTCACAGGGATTTACAGTGGGTTTTTAATCATGTTACAGATGTACATTCATGTAAAATTAGAAGTCTTTCCCAAAGACTCTAATGTGGCTGCCCAGGTGGTGAATCAAACTCCAGTCTACCACCTGGACATCAGTGGTGTTATCGACTATGCTTTACAAACCACTTCAAGTTTAACTGACTGTAAATTTTGACTTACATTTATGTGATTTGATCAATGCTTTTATCCAGATTCATTTAGTAACTGTGTTAATTATTGAGACAGTGTCAAAAGCTTTGGTCAAGGGCTCCCCATATTGATATGGGGTGCTGTACGTCCCCAAGCAAGGCATTGGAAATGTTCTTCACTACACTAGACCAACCATACTGTTCAGAAAGACCAGCATTGCTCACCAAGGCAATACATGGCTCTGAGCCGCCCCACTTGCTGCTGTCCAAATTGGGGCTGCACGGCATCCTCCTGGGCACTGGACTGAACCCCTGTCCACCAATACTCCTCTGGGGCAGTTCATACAGACTGTCTGTGGAGCCATCCTGCACCAGAAAGCAGCAGAAACATAGCTGGCCATTCATCTCTTGAAACATCTACATTGTATAGTTTGAATTTGCTGGTGTACAGTTTGCAACCACAGAGCTACCTTTATCTGAATGTTTTATGGTGGTGGGCCACCCTAATGTCAGCTGTGCTGTGCATAGTTCCCCAACCATATCTGGACTACAGCAGTGATTGCAAATCAAACAATGGCCTGCCACATGGACTGTGAGAAGCAGAAGATGGGACAACCTTCTGAGACTGAACTTTGGATGTTTACTAAAACATCTTTGTAGATTCCTTTAAAGAAGTGACGGCAAGTCTCCTGAGAGGAACTGAGAAATGGGTGGTCTCCTACACCAACCCAAAATATCCATCCAGGGGTGGCTCTGTGAGCAAAAACTGACCCCGGATGAGGGGATGGAGGAAGGCTAACAGAAATGTGCATCAGCAAATTAATTACTCTCTTTTATTCTTAGAAAAATTGAGAGTTCGAATGAAACCAAAAATATTTCATCTCCACCATGTAACATGCACTTTAACATCAATAACACTTCCGTGTGGTGATTTTGCTTATAATCCCTTGTCAGAGCATGCTGAGCTGCTGCTGTGTGACCATGCAGCGGTCCAGTCTTGCAGAACAGGGAGCTGATTAGCTGCTAATCCATCAATAGGACATGTTTCCCTCAGCATACTGACCATCCGGGATCTCCATTAAGTAGCCCTCACGCACAATACGCACTCCTCATTAATCCACAACAAACCTTCAATAATGTTTTGCACCATCATCTTTTCACCTTTTCTCACCTCAGTGCAAGGTGTTAGTGGTTATTCACACCTCCTCAGGTGAGGAGCTCGTGCAGAAACAGAAGCTGTTTTGCGAGAGTTGGTGCAATAACATATTAAGGCTATAAATAGTCTTAAATATGGCAGTAAAATTAGATGAGACGGACAGTTCTGGGAAATTGAGTCACTTGATGCTAAAAGTTTGAGCACATAACACAAATTAATCCTTAGATACATAAAAAAAAAGACGTCATTAACATATTAATATTAATAAAACGCTACAGTGCTTTACTTCGGAGAGCAGGGGGAAACTAGTACGTGGAGAAAACTTTTCAGAGAAATATCGATGATATATTTCATCTACAAGAGCATTTGTCATATAGGAATATACACTCATTATATATATATTTTCTAATGGCTAATTGCCATATAACATTTGCCTGTTATAAAAACTAACTGGAGAATTATATTATGACTATTTGTCATGTAAACAGAGACACTGTAATTGTCATACATAGGCATTACCTCTCATATAGAAAATGACATTGCATTTAATTCCATTACATTTGCCTTATGAGTCATTATATATGTCAATACCTGTCATACAGAGAAATACAGGCATCACTGTCATCATAAAGGCAATATCTGTGTTGTATATTGTCATTACATCAGTCACACAGCCCGCCCATCAGCCAATCAGTGAAGCAGTGAGCCTCCAACAATACAGTAACTCTTACCAGAGTGAAGCAGAAGAGGTTCATTTTGCAGTGACCCGTGTCCCTCTCTCCCTCTGTTCCTCTAGTCCTTCACAGTGGAGCATCCAGTGTTCCGGCGGCTGGCTGACCGTCTATGGCCCCACAGCTTAATGTCAGTCAAAATCCCTCCCATAATCCAATAGATGCAGTGAGCCATTACTCTCCCACACTGCCACCTCCATCAGCCGGACGCTCATCAATCCGGGCACAACAACCTGGACCGTCAGCCTCATCTGCTGGAGAGAGCAGGTAACACTGTCTAAGCACTTGTAGATACCTCTCATGATCAGTGAACCCAGGGACTTTACTGTGCAGCCACTGTGGACATGTTACACCGTGAATAATCTCAGCAATGCCTGAGACAAAATGGGATGCTCTGGAGCCACACATGAGGGTAAGGTCACTGTGCTCAATGCTGAGTGTTGGTTCGATGGATATAAAGCTGGAAAGATGGATACTGTTGGAATGAGTTGAGGACAAATCATTAGCATCAACCTGACGTCACTTGTGTTTATGTTGCTAAACACCATCATATCCTCACAGAAATTTTCCAGCCTTATAAAAAAACCCAGTAAACAAGGAACGTCCCTGGACGTTCAAAATAGGTCTAAAAGTAGTCTGTCCGTCAAGGACATATTTTAAACGTCAATGGACGTCCAAAATCCATCTTAATAAGTTAGTTAAGTGGTGACCATTCGATAACGTCAGTGGACGTCCAAAACGCGTTTTATACAAGTAATTTATTTCGGGACCAATTAATAACGTCAACAGACGTCCAAAATACGTCTAATAGTCGTCTTTTCAATGTCTGTGTTTGGACGTCTTTTCAACTTTCATTTTCAACCTTAAGAGAACGTTGATTAGACGGCAGTCATTGCGTTATTTCAACGTTGGATCAACGGCTAAATGTTTACTGGGGACCAATCGATAACGTCAGTGGACGTCCAAATTACGTCTAATAGTCGTCTTTTCAATGTATGTGTTTGGACGTCTTTTCAACTTTCATTTTCAACCTTAAGAGAACGTTGATTAGACGGCAGTCGTTACGTTATTTCAGTCGTTACTGGGAAGGTTGAGGCTGTTACTGCAGCAAAAGAGACAAACCACCTCTTAATACCTTTATTTTAGATTAAATGTTCGATGCCACAGTTTACTCCTGTACAGTGAGTCTTCAGGTCTAATCAGCTATTGTCCAGTCCCTTCAGCTAACACCCCCCCCCCCACCACCACTTAATCTCCAGGGCCCCGTCTCTCTTCAATATTCTTCCTTGGTCTCTTTCTCTCTCTAGGAAATCCTAATTCCCTCATTTCACATGCAACAGACTGTAGACCCATTTCCTCCACTCAGATTAAGCTTAGCCTCCAAAAAAGTGATTTTCAGTACTGTCTCCACTAGTCGTTCACGTAATGAGTGAATGAATGCAAATGAATCCTGTCTTGTGAAGTCAGGTCCACAGTTCCCATTAGATATACTGCATGTCCAAAAGTATTCGGATAGCCTTTGTAAGTCAAGATTTCAAGTGCCTTGAATCGTCTTCTTTGCTGATGTTACTCTTATTAATGCACAACACTATGAACTTTTTTAACCTTGATTCTATGGGTCAAAGTCATAACACCACTATTAACCCAGTAAACAAGGAACGTCCCTGGACGTTCAAAATAGGTCTAAAAGTAGTCTGTCCGTCAAGGACATATTTTAAACGTCAATGGACGTCTAAAATCCATCTTAATAAGTTAGTTAAGTGGTGACCAATCGATAACGTCAATGGACGTCCAAAATACGTCTAATAGTCGTCTTTTCAATGTCTGTGTTTGGACGTCTTTTCAACTTTAATTTTCAACCTTTGATTAGACGGCAGTCATTACGTTATTTCAACGTTGAATCAACGGCTAAATGTTTACTGGGAAGAATGAAAGAGAGGGAGAGATATTGATATATTGGAAGAGAGAGAGAGAGAGAGAAAGAGAGAGAGAGAGAGAGATTGGTGCCTCTGATTACATTCTTAAATCTCTCACTGTAAAAAATGTCTGAATGAATTTTTTATACGAATATTAGGTAAACTACTGTTTAAGGGCACTTTTCTGAGCAGGAGCCCTAGTTTCAAGGGCCATTTCAAATTCGAGTGGCTTTTTCGCTCCTCTCCACATGATGGCGCTGCCGCCATTTGCCGAAGTTGGTGCTAAACGTAAAACTAGATGAGTTCCTACTGTAAGCTCTGAAATTATTATGAGAATATTGATGATAGTAAACCCTCACAGTGATCTTTCTCCCTCTAATCAGCTCATGAATGTCTTTTACAAATGTCCAGGCTCATATGTGATTTGTTTTTAAATGGAGGTTTCAAATCTCAGGGCACCAAAACAAAATCACTTAGCTGGTGGCTAAAGCAACTGTAGCTTAGTGCTATGATGAAAATAGCAGGTGAAAAAGTGAAAAGGTCAGTTCGAGGAGAAAAGAAGTCTTGATCTGTGATCTATGTGCTCAGCCGTAAAAGCCCAAATCCGCAGATGATGTGAAGGGCTGTGGTGTCATTGATTTTTCAGTGCCCTTGTTTGGGGTCCGTAAATTGTCCGAGCTGTTGGCCTTCGCTTTTTTCCATCAGTCTGTAGCCTTGAAGTGCTAGAGACATTATTTTGAGCTGTTTGGAATTGAATCTTTATCCTTATATTAAATAAAATGATTAAACTATTATGGTTAATCAGAACTACTTAGTGTATTTAAACAAAGCCTGGTTCTATTCAGAGGATGTTATTTTAGGCTCAGAATTCTGAAAGTCAAAGACTTATAGTGTAATAACACAGTGACTTACAAAATTCATTACAAAATACTACGACAGGATTGAGTGGAGTTTCTATTATTTCCTCTCAGGGCCTCATGAACATCCCTGTGTGTGTTTACACTACTGTGCCAGAGTCAGAGACGTTTCCATTTATTTAATTGCCAGTGATAATGGTAGGCTGCAAGTAATTAATTTTTCTGTATCAGGAAAGATGTTCCTTCTATGCCTTCTGTGATTCCATGTAGGCTCTCATCCCTCAGAGTCCAGGTTTTTTTAGTATCTACTGTGTGCACACTTTGCTCTCACTTTATTGCTCTGCTTTAATTACAGCTTTACTCTCTTTAACTTTACAGTTTGTATTTCTTTTGGGAGACTTGCTTTAAGATTGTCAAAAAAATAAATAAATAAATCGTCCAAAGAGTCCTGGTTAAATTTTCTGCTTTGTAGAGTCAAGTTTTCTCTTCATAGTGGAAGGATGGACAGAAACTCCTGTAGAACCGATTTTTTTTTTACTTATTCCATATGCAGATGTGTTATCTTAAATCTAATCTCTGAAATACCTCCTGAAAATTCGTGGTCTCTGACTTTTGCACAGTGCTGCATGTGTAAGCCCTATCAATGTGAAACAATTTGGTGATCCAGGCTTTTACTAGCTTCATTTAAACCCTCTGACTCGTGAGGGCGACCGTTTTCATGCATGTGTTGTGTGACTAAGCAAGTTTGGGCTGGTTGGAGGAAGAGACTGGGACTGATTTTTGATCTGCCCTTGTGTCAGAAAGATGCATGACCGGAGATGATTTGAGTTGTCGTTTGTGCGCTGAGCTCCCAGAGAGAAAGAAAAAACATCAATCCATCACCAATATCTTTGAGAAACAACATCGTACATCATGGCCCAAGGGCATCATCGTACACTGCTATTTCTTTTAGGGGGAAAAGATTTAGAGTGTCTTGAAGGCCAGCAACCCGATAACCTTAAGAAAGGGAAGTGAAGGCAGAAGTGTGAGTGAAAAGGGAGGGATGGAAAGGGGGGATATTTTCCTCTGCTACCTACGCCCCCCCCCACCCCCCACCCCACCCAAAGGCCCCCCTCAGCACCCTCCCCCACTTGCATGCCTGAGTTGACCTCTGAGCGCTCTGTCTGCTCGGAATCTGAACCCGTGGGTCGAGACCCTGTGACCTGTCGCGTGACCTCCTGAACGCTGGATGCCCTTTCGTCAAAAAGTGAAACAGTTTGCCCCCGTGGTGGGTGACCTCCCGTTCCTTACTCTCGCAAAGGTATGTGAGTGTGTTGACCTCGCATGACCTTTCATTAGCTCTTCCTTTTATTGCTTTGCCTGCTCCCAGCTGCCTCGTCAGCACATCAGAGAGAGAGAGAGAGAGAGAGAGAGAGAGAATCTTTACGCCTGCTTTACTTGCATGTCTCCCTTTTTGAAGTACAGAGCCCTCGTACCTCTGCTTTTATCTCTAAACAAAGGTTAATTCATTTTGGAAACTCCAGTAGAATGTCTCATTCAGTGTCAACATAATATAACACACAAAAACCCTTCTGTACAGTTTACTGGTGGTAACTAACCCCACTGGTTGTTCAGGTCAGTCAGCTACGTGGATGAAGATTTCTAAAATCGAGATTATAACCTTTCACTGGAATCCAAAAAACAAACTTATATTAATTCCATAGTGTTTTAGAGACTGGCTCCATAGTGAAATAGCCATGACACTCTTAAAGTTGTTAGCATAGCCATTAAATTGGTGCTACGAAGCTAATTTAGCCACTGCCCTGATACTGGAGCTAACAATGTCATTACAATCATATTGTACACAAAAAAAATCAAGTTTTAATAGCTGATATCGTCTTTACACACACAGTGATGCTAAAACCGTCATGCTAATACTGTAACTTATACAGTCAGTACACTAGTTGTACCGAAGCTAATAATAGCCCTTGCATAGACACTGTAGCTAATATAGTCATTGCACTGGTTTGAGGCATGAGAAAATGTACTCATTAGACTGATACTGAGGCTAAAACAGTCATCATTGCTGGTGCTGTAGCTAATATAGCCATGCACAGATATGTATGTTGGGTCTTGAAAGGAAATGCATGCCCTGATTTGGGTCAATGGTTAGCAACACATTTCAAAATCAAAGTCAAAGTACCTAAAACACCTTAAAATAGACAAGATATGTTTGCAGTTTTAGTTGAATTCAGTGGACCGTGGAATAACTGGCAGCACCTTTTTCCCCCACTGCTCATTAGTTTTTCGTGTCTGAGAAAACAGACATATTTTTTATGAACTTGTAAAACATACGGACAGAAGAGCACAAGCCCTAGAATAAAGCCAAACATCAGAAAGTCACAGTGAAAATGAAATGGAGTGTGAGTCTGGCTGGTCACAAGCTAATGGCTGTCCTCTGTTTTTTCTGTGTGCTGGGTCAGGTTGAAGGGTGAATGTGGGCCTGAGGCTGGCTGTGTGTGTGTGTGTGTGAGATGGACGTTTCTCAGTGGAGTGGCGGAGGGCTTGTCTGGCCCTGTGGCGACTGGACACACAGTCTGATGTGGGTTGAGCTACACAAGCTGCAGCCTTTCTTCGGAAACACAAACAGATGGCAATGCAATATTAACTATAAGACCTGTGTAGTGACAGTTGTAATTTTAGCTATAGTTCCATGGTGTTGGTATTAAAACAGGCTACAGTGTTATCACTGTAATTGGCTATGTAAGTCTAAGGTCACATGCCTATCACCATACATAAACTGTGGTGTATGCCACTCCCAGGCTCTGGGCAGTAGAACAGTGGAACTGGGTTCTCTGGAGGATGGAGCTCTCTCCAATAGCTTTGAGATGAACTGGAATGGTGTTTGTGATCCAGAACTAAATATATAACATCAGTATTTGAGCACATTTATGTTCTCCTAATCCTACCAGCCTTAAAGGCACAGTACCACCATTTTCCTTCGTATGGCGTAAGGAGATGTTAGAAAGTGGTCTGTTTTGTAAATAAACTCACAAAATTGCCACTAAAACGTGCGAGACATTTTTAAGATAAGCGTCCTTTAAAGACTCACAGTCAAAGCAGGCGAGAAGGTGTTAATATATTTGTTAAATCAGCATGCTCGGTTTACAGTTAATGCAGTGGAAAGTCCACTCAGCTGTACAAACTATGATTAAATGAAGCACCAAAAAAGAGCCGCTCTAAAAATGAGTCGGAGCTCCGAGAATAGAAAGCCCACACAAGCAGAGAAGCGTATCACAGGAAAGGCCCGGAGGCACTCGCGCCATCGCTGTCTTGTAAAAAGAGTAACAACAGGCAAAAATAGGCCAATTAAAAGGGAACAAGCATCGCAAGTGCTTTGTCATCATTAAACACCAACACTTTTACAGCATTTGCCTGTGCTCTCTGTGTAATTAGCCCCAATGTTCCCCCCTCCACCCACAGGCCAGTAAAGGCCAGCTCGTGATGGGAGGTCACCGGGGGTCAAAGATCATCAAGGGGCCAGTGAAAAAAAACCCTGGTGAGTGTGCGTGTGCACAAACACACACGGCTTAAGTACACACTCTCTCACACACACAACACACACATGAGTAAATAGACAAACAAAGTGAAATCACCAGGGTTAAATGAACAATAACAATCACATAGACTCCATTTTGTTTTTAATCTGTGTATAAAGACCACCACTTCAGTTTTGTCATTTCCAAACTGTAAAATTATTATATTTTTCCTAGGGGATAGATCTAAATAGATACACCAATAATAATCTCCTTGTTTCTGCACTCATTGTCCTTTTTATCAGCTCCACTGACCGTAAAAGAACACTTTGTATTGTTCTACAATCACAGGTTGTCGACAACCTGTTGCTCTGTATACTTTAACAACCTGCTGTGTCTGATCCGCTCATACCGGCACAACACACAGTGAATGACACGCCACCACCACGTCAGGGCTACCACAACTGTCCCATCATATAAATAGTACCTCATGTCCTACGTAAAAAACAAAGCAATATTTTATGACCTACTTCAATCTCAGCAGGACTTTCAGAGGTAGAAATATAAACCAAGAGTGAGTCAAATTCCCCAGACATGTGAGTATGTGTACAGCTTTCTTCACCAATAAAGAGAGTGTTACCAGGCGCTGGTGCAAGAGTATTGAACAGGACACTTATTTCCCCAGCAAAACTAAGTGGCATTTGTTTTTCCCAGCCGCTCTCCCCGGCCTAATTCCCAGCATGCCTGCGTACTGTGACACGCCGCTTCTTGTTATTCCTCCTCGGCCGCTTTCTGGCTCCGCGTCGTAATTGTCCCCATGTATACTTTAATAGGATAGCGCAATAAACCAGTTTTCTGGTCAGCAATTACGCATTCTTCCCATACAGCGTGAATTAGGAAAAGCTGCAGAAAAGAGGCTTTGCGGCCGTGAGGAGGGAATACGATGCCGGGCTCCAAATGAAGAGTTATGCCTGCTTTTATTCCTCTGACACATTCGGCCTTGGCTCCGCATTTCCCCAGACCCCTAACAGGAGGGATGCTCGTTTGCAGCTGCTGCGTGTGACTCACGCCTCAGTCTGTCCGACTGATTGTGGGGCACGAGTGGAGGGGAGGGGGTGTCCCGTTCAGACTTGACTCATGTGAGAATTTGATTTGCAGCGCTGCAGTCTTTTCCATGTCTGCTCCAGAGCATTCCCTTTCATTCGATGCTTTTCTACACACATTACACCAGGGTTTTAAGGTGTCATTAATAGATGTTTGTTGGTGGTAGAATGATTTTGAGCTTCTAAAGTAAACTGTCCGAGCTGTGTGTTAGTAAATATATGTGCTGTGGACAGGTTTGCTGTGGAGCTTTGTTTGTCGCATCAGTTCATTAATTAAAGGATGAGGCAGCGCGGAGCCTGTGGTCTTTTCTGACCTTTGTGAACAAGCTCCATCACCTCTGTGTGTGAGCGAGGGCAAATCTTTCACCATTACAAATGGCTTTAACTCAAAGGGCCCAAGTATTATGAACTGTGTGTAATGTGCGGCCAAAATCTGACCTTAGAGTCGAGCGTGCGGCCTCTGGGCTGTGGCTCAGGGAAGGAACAAGCCTTGGTCAGAGTGGACAGAATGGAACGGAAGTACTAGAGCCTGCTTACACCTTTCATTAAGGTTCGGATTTCACTTGAAAACATTAAAAAAAGCCAGGTGTTGAGCCCCAAGATGAAAACCATATTTGAAGGGTATTCAGATGTGGTCAGATCTTAGGTGTAAACAGATCCGATGTGGTCAGATCCATGTAGATTGGTAGTAGATGAAAAAGCAGGACAAGCGTGTTCACGTATTGTCACTACCCAAAGAAAAAGGTACTGTGTCTTCAAAACAGTGGAAGGAACAATGGCAAACAATGGATGTCACTGTAAAATGTTGGATTCTGGAGCATTTCTATTGATGAGGTTTTCACACCGTTTTTAGTGAAAACTAAAAATCGACACACGTTAATGTACTGATTTGTCATTGGAGAGCGACGATGTGAGCATGAATCCACGTCATCTGGCCAAAGTTCATCCAGATACAATCCAGAGGTGACTCCCATATTGATGAAAGGTGCAAACAGCGAGAGAAAGCATCGACGAATGTAGCATTAGGAGATTTGCTGAAAGGAAAAAGCGGTATTTCACATCTGTTTCTATTTCACGTCTCATTCCTTTGACACCAAAGTAATTTCAGTCCATGTCAGAAAGCTAGCATATCTGCTAAAAATGTAAACGTGTGGGTGGCCATCAGACCAGATGAGGAGTGACAGATTTAACGGGAAAAAAATATCACTTTTTCCTTAAGCTCTAATGAAAGGTCAGGGGCGGGAATCACTAGGCAAATGATTCACTCTGGAGCATTATCGGGCTCTGGGTCCTGGAGAGGACCCATGTTTATGTTCTGAGTCTGTGTGTGTGTATGTGGGGCTGGGGTAGAGAGTGAGTTTACAGTGAAGGAGGTGGTGGTTTAAAGTGGTGAGCAGTCAGAGACTTGCCCTTGTAGTCCCCCGTCCCGTTGCAGTTTGTCTTCCTGAACTTCCAGCGGCTTTTCCGCTCCACTTGGCCCCTGGGCAGCCGGCACGATCACAGAGTTCCTGAAGCCAGTTCCGCTCTTTAGTAAGATGTCAATGGTGCGTGCTCTTCCTCAAGGTCAGCACACCCTAATGAGAATTCACCCAGGACCACGGTAATTATCGGCAAGCTATGCAATGGTGGTGGGAAAAAAAAAATCCTAATTATTCCGGGGCATGTATTAGATAAAGGGTCTCATTGCCGGCATCCGGAGAGGAATAGTTTGAAAGGGATTAGATTTCCCCAAATGCTTCTTTGTTTGCCCCTTCCATGTGTTAATTGTGCTTTTAACCTGCCCAGGGTTCCCACGTGTCCAGGCAAACCTTAAAACTTTACAAGACTAGACATACAATACACCTGGAAAATATAAACTGATTAAATATCCTGGGAATATTATTTCTTCCTTATTTTAGCTTCTAATGTTCGGTTGGAGTGTGAGTTGCGACAGTCTGCCATGTTGACAGATGCAGAGACACAGTTTTAAAATGCATGGTAGAGTAAGGCTACATTAACACACTCCAGCTGGGAATATTCCGGAAGTTAAACAGGAAGGGGATCCATGTGAACACAAGCAAGAAGTGTAGGACCCACAGAGTCAATCCAGGACTTTACTTACATGAGATCCACGATCTGCAGTTTACCTGCACAAGTCCAGGTACAATAAATGGGTACCATTAACTGTGAAATTACATGCACAAGACGTACTACAGTACTCCGTAAATACAGGCACAACTTCTAGTGGTTCTTTTCCACAGCATGAGTCCGGCTTTTCCACTAGCACAGCTCCCCAGCAAAATGAAGCCGGTGACATCGCAAACCCCCATCTCCAAAGTCTCTAAAAGAGCCGAGTCAAGTCGAGTATAGTAGAGTGGTGTAGGTTCCATGCAATGGAAAAGCGCCGTAGTATTCTACGTAGTACCTAGTGTTGTCCCACAACATTTCTACTTAAAAGTGACATAGCTTGACCAGAAAACCAGCTTTTTAGTTTCTTTTCTGTTGTTGTTACAGCAGCAAGTGGTTTCCGTTCATGATTTAGAAACGAAGGATGTGTTGGTCGTTCATCCTGAGAAAGTCACCTCCACTTAACCTGGAATTTCACAGCAAAGAGCTGCGTGTCTTAACAGTGCCATAAAAGTAACCCTGTAATGTCCAGGGTGGAAAGGGCTTATGACTCACTCAGTAAGGGGTCATTAAGGGTTGCATTGTTGACGTTAATGTTAAGGCAGTCGTGACGTCTTACAATGACACGAGCAGCAGCTGTTGTCTGTGTAAGTCATGGAAATTGTCCTGGAAGCCATCCTGGAAAAGTCTGGTTTCTGAAAGTGGGCCTCTGGTGCCTGCTACCTGTTCCTTTAAAGTTATGTTAAAGTGAGGCATGTTTATGTCTATTATCTCGAGTTGCATGGCTTGTGTTCTTGGTAAACGTCCAATTTAACCCACCTCTGAGGAATATCTAATAGCTGTGTAAACTTGGAGCGAGGCTTGAGGCCTGCTACTGCTGGGTTAAGAGATACTTGCTTTCTCGCTCTGTCTCCCTCTCTCTCTCTCTCTCTCTCTCTCTCTCTCTCTCTCTCTCTCTCTCTCTCTCTTTCTCTCTCTCGCTGTCTGTTCAGCTGATCTGAAGGTCATCGGCAGCAAAGCCAAAAGGGTGCATCAATTTTTAGAGCTCTCCCGAGGAACGCCACTCTCGCCCCCTCCTCCAAACTGCCCTCCTCCCTCAATCACCTTGCCTCCTGCCGAGAGTTGACTTTCATTGTTCCTCAAGGTGTTGATTTGTGTGATGTCCGATGAAGCACGCCAATCCGGGAGGTGGGGAGGGGGGTGTGGGGAAAAAAAAAACAATATCCCAGACTTAACTTTTATAAATGAGTGACACCACCATGTTTTCCCCTGGTGCCACCTTTCCAGAAAGTCTGGCTTCATCTGTGAATAAAGAGAAGGTGTTTACAGAGCTCTCCACTGATCGTCAGTAAGAGCGCATTGGGGTCATCACATGGTGCATTCATCCGTTTGGCTCGTTTCTCTTATTCCTCTCATTTTCAAGTTTTTTTCCCCCACTCTCCTTGCTCCCCATGGAGAGAAATAGGCAAAAGAAACATGAGCGAAAAAAAAAGAAAAAAGAAAAATGATTGGCAATGGTCCTCTCTTATCAAACCAAGTTTTGTTGGTGTCCTACTTTTCTGCCGTTTGCTTTTGCAAACAGTTTAATGTGCCAGACCATTTTCCTCTTTTCTCTTTTCCCCCTCTTTCCCTACCGTTTTCCTGGTTCTGTCACAAGGACAAAACAATGGCAGCGTTCAGTCAGGACTGCTTCAGGGAGTAGCGCGAGGGAGATAAGATAAGATAACACTACGTAAACACGCCAGAACGCACAGCTCAGGAAAAGGACAGGAGGAAGAGGAGGAGGATGAAGAGTGAGTCATCCAGCGTCAGGGTGACCCTGTACTGCATTTAAACACAACAAAATAAAAAACTGCTAAAGCTGGGGAAAGGCCTAAAGGGCATCTTTGGTTAATCTCGGCAATGGGCAAATTTACCCAGTATTGTTTTTACACTGTTAAACAATTATTTCTTACTTTATTCACAGATATAAACAGCTTTGATGTCAACGTAGAATTACAGTATTCTTTTAATTTAATTTCTAAGTAATTCCTCGGCCCTGTGATGGACTTGTGCCATGTCCAGGGTGTGGTCCAACACAGCTGTATAGTCTCAAGGTCGTTCAGTCCTTGCCTCAGGTGAGGTCTCGAACTGTTTTCTCCTCATCTGTTGGTGTCCAGGTGCTCCGGTTCCCTCCCACAGCTCAAAAACACATGTTGGTAGTTGGCAGTGTGACATTGTCCACAGGTGTAAATGTGTGGGTGTGTGTTGTCCCGCAATGAGTGAAACTGGTGCCTGAGGGAATGGCGTCAACTTCTTTTGAGATGAGCTGGAGTGGCTATGTTATGAAATTTGATATCGATGCCAAAATGAGGGATTTAGACACATAATATATGAATAGCCACCTCCAGAGTGTGTTCCCGCCTTGCGCCCAGTGATTCCGGGTAGGCTCCAGACCCACCGCGACCCTGCTGTATAAACGGTTACAGAAAATGAATGAATGATTAAGGACACATGCCATTTACACGTTACATTGTTTTATAAGAGACCACTGGGGCTCAGATGGGGATGATGTCTATCCTTTAACTTTTGAAGCACTGGGTTGCAGCTCTCTCGGGACGTCCCTCTGTGTGACACAGTGTTCTTTTGCAGCCTTATCAACACTATATATGGCCTAATCTATGCCAAGATAAGGGCTTCTAAATATAACAGAAAATTTATGGTATAAATAGCATGAAGTAAAAACCCATTGGCAACTTCATTAAAAACTTTGGAGGCATTTTACTAAAGGGCAGTTTTCAGAAGACTGCATGACACCTACATACATTAAAGACTGCATTTGTAGACCCTCCTGAGCACAGCAGGCCGCAAGAGTGGCCCTTTGGTCAAATACAAACCACTGCATCAAGAGACAAGTGTATGCCTTTATGTATTATTTGATCCAGTCCCAGCCAAACGAATCCGTTAGGTACCTGCAGAGATCACGTCGAGGTCTAAGAGCTTGGTGGTCAGTGGTATTGATGTAATTGATTCTGCATACACTCAACCCAGGTCTTTTTTCAACCTTCGGAGTGACCAGTCATCGCTTCCGGCTTTCATCCTCTCACCATCGCTCTTAATGCAGCTTCAAGTGCCCGACACCATGCTAATGGAGGCTTGGAGTGGGAGAATGTGGTCTCCATTGACCACTCAGCTGGGATTCAACTCCTACGACCATCAACAGATGTGTCCAGCATTGTGTTAACAAGCCCATAAACCCAGGGGGCCAGTAAACTGGGGTCACTAGGTTCTTTTAAAGAGCTGAGGGCAGCTTTGGGTCCCGGAGTGAGTTTATACATTAACAATACATGTAATAGCAATAGTGTTACATGTGATCCACAGTCAAACAAAGCTCAGAATTCCTAGATGTTTATCTTTTGGGATCAGACAAAGTCTTACTGAACAACAGAACACATCAACGGGAATATAATTAGCATATCCAATTAGCATAGCCTCTTTTCTATAGTGATGGGAGATATGAAGCTCACAGAAAGCTGGAATTCTACTCTTATTTATTTAACTCTGTGGGGCCTGTGGAAATACGTTAACTGATTGTGGATCATTTCATATTTGAATTCTTTACAGTTTTTGAATCTCAGTAAATGAATGTGGAGACAAATAACGCATTGCTATAAAGCTCACTTCAAAATTCAACTAAACAAACAATGCTAAGAATTTAGCTATGCTATGCTACTTAGCTATGCTACTTCTCATGGAATAAAGATGTGTTTACAAGCTTTAATTTTCATGTACCATTGACAAGAACTCAACAAAAGTTTCTGTTTTTTCCATTTAAGATCCTTCATCATCTACCTGTAAGATAATGTTTGCCTTCTCTGGCCTTTTGTTGGTACAGTGGCCTTCGCATACAACTATTTGCATTTTACAATTGTTTAACAAATAGCCACCCATGGTTAGGCCATCCCTCCCACTGGGACACTCCTCATTCGGTTCCCATGAGGCACATGGGAGTTTAAAATAGCTGTTTCTGAGTTGCACTCTTCGCCTTTAATAACATCATTTCTCTGCTCTGTTTTTTGCAGTGTTTTTTTTTTAATGTAATTAAGCTGAATAGATGTATCTGAAAATCCCCAACTTTTTACTCAGAGTTAGGAAACACAGTGTTGTCAGAATTAAGGTTTTCTCTAGTGATGTGAAGTCTATCCCTCTCAGTGCAGCCAACAATAAAGGCAGATTGGAGCTTATTTAATTTAGTGATAGAAGACATGTCAGCCCACTTTGAGCCATTTATTTACACTTGTTGTAATATTTGTGTAGCAGATGTTGAGTTATTCTTAGCGCCAGTTAGCTCATCGCTAATACCCTTGTGATAAGCTCTGGTTTTAGCTTTAGCATTAGCGTTAGCTCATATCTGCTGTTAGCGATAGTCTTTAGCCATTGAAAGTTTGTACTGGTGGGAAATGGCAAGTGAATGTATTTAAATATGAAGCTGTTTATGTAAAGAAAACATACACTGCATGGTTCAGCAAAAACAGATGAGGGTCGCACTCTCCACTTGAGTTTGAGAGTGTCATAAACAAATAATTAATTAAATAACCACAAAGGCTAATATGTCAAGAAACATTATCCTCTGATGGTCCATTGAGGAATGGTTTATTTGTCAGGGAGTTGAGTCATTGCGATGTGAAGTTATTGCTTGTATTTATCTAATCAAGCTAAAGGCCTGTCTCAATGCCATTCGGACCGGGACGCAGGACAGTAAAAGTGTTGTGTTTGATTTTATAAGGTGGATGATATGGAGGTTATGTATATGTGGGGAGGTGTGGAGGGAGGGGAGGGCTAGTGTGAGGGGTTAATCTCAGCCAGTCTTACTCAATGGCTCTCATTATTTGGACATTTTTATTGCCACTGTCTCCTTGACTTCACGTCTAATCTCTGCCCATGACATTGTAAATATGATGTATGGATTGCTCATGATGTCATCATCTCAGATGAAGTGGCAGGGTGTTGCCAAATGTTGCAGGAGTCGTTGGGGCCTGGCTGTCCTGTAGAGTATTGTGTGTGTGTGTGTTTTCATACTTTTTTAGAGCAAATAATATCAATATTTCATAGGTAAACTGTGTAAGTTTCATATG
This sequence comes from Hoplias malabaricus, assembly GCF_029633855.1. Lineage (NCBI taxonomy): Eukaryota > Metazoa > Chordata > Actinopteri > Characiformes > Erythrinidae > Hoplias > Hoplias malabaricus. The sequence goes on from NC_089817.1 coordinate 27,434,094, forward strand.
TAAACAGAAATCTAACCTGATATCGGGACCAAGAAAACAGACCTTCTAAGATAAGTTAGCTGTTTGGTCACTGAAGTTATGATCAGGGTTGAATTTTGAAATTTCCTATGACATGTAGATATATAAATATACACCATTCAGCCATAACATTAATAACATTAATATGACCTCTTATTTCTAAAACATTGTCCATGTTATCAGCACCACTGACCATACAGATGCTTTCTGAATTATAGTTTAGTTAGTTTAGATAGTTTGTAATAATAAAGGCAAAGTGGATACACTGAAGATTGTATCAAATATTAAAATAATAAATAATTGTTTACAAGGACGGCATGGTGGTGCAGCAGGTAGTGTCGCAGTCACACAGCTCCAGGGACCTGGAGGTTGTGGGTTTGAGTCCCACTCCAGGTGACTGTCTGTGAGGAGTGTGGTGTGTTCTCCCTGTGTCTGCGTGGGTTTCCTTCGGGTGACTGTCTGTGAGGAGTGTGGTGTGTTCTCCCTGTGTCTGCGTGGGTTTCCTTCAGGTGACTGTCTGTGAGGAGTGTGGTGTGTTCTTCCTGTGTCTGCGTGGGTTTCCTCCGGGTGCTCCGGTTTCCTCCCACAGGCCAAAAACACATGTTGGTAGGTGGTTTGGTGACTCAAAAGTGTCCATATGTGTGAGTGCATGTCGCCCTGTGAAGGACTGGCGCCCCCTCCAGGGTGTGTTCCCGCCTTGTGCCCAGTGATTCCAGGTAGGCTCCAGACCCACCGCGACCCTGAACTGGATAAGGGTTACAGACTATGAACGAAAGAATGAATGAATGAATGAATGAATGAATTTGTTTGCATTCTTGAACAAATTGTATTTAATGTCTGTTTTGTCATGAAAGCTGTATTTGCAGGTTGTAATACATCCTTATACCTATGGGACATTATTGTTGATATTGTTATATCCTATTAGACACGTACATATTGCACATATGGTACATATGTTCAACCTCATGCCCTGACATGTACAACAACGTGTGTGTGTGTGTGTGTGTGTGTGTGTGTCTGTGTCTGTGTGCAGCAGGTAGCACTGAATCAATGTAGAGAATCTTCCAGCTGCTGCAGAATGTTGTGGAGATTCCTCAGGGGATGAGTGGGTCACAGGAGTACACAACAGCGCCAGTGTAGTGAGGATGTACTGACAGTTTGTGTGCTTGCTCCTATGGGGTGTGTGTGTGTGTGCGTGCGAGCGCATGCGTGTGTGTGTCTGCACGCTCTGTTTGTGTTGCGTCTGCTGATGCATGAAATAGAACTCAGGTAAGAGCTCTGGCCCCGGGCTCTCTGGTGTCTTCCAGCCAGTGATTACTGCAGCACATTGATTCGGTTTCTCCGCTGCTCTCGGCCCTCGGATGAGGATCAGTTGATTGACCACGTGCGGGAGTTCAGCGGTTCACGGCTGAAGACTCACAAGCAGTGAAAACTAACAGAGCAAATCCAGCACATACTCCAGCTTCACTCCAGAATTGTCCAAATATGAGCTCTGACACACTGAGAGTCTAGACAACAGAGTTGAAAGGACCTGTTTGTTACGTTCCCAGGCTTATAGTACTTCCCTTTTAGACCCTACACACTTAACTTCCAAATAAGGCATATTCTGTATTTCATTTTAAAGCCGTAACTGGTTTGAAATTTGTGTTTACTCTTGGTCCAGTCATAATCATGATCATGTAGTAATAAAAAAGGCAAATTAGAGTTGAAGAACCTAAAATTCAGACAGACACACATCTTCCATAGGAGCGTATGAAATGAAAGCAGCTGCACATGAGTTTAGGGTCACCACGTTCAATGCTAAATGCTGGCTAAAAGGGTAGAAAGTCCCCAGGTTTGAGCTGGGAAGTTATAAAGCATCGTTGGGATGAGTTGGAGTAGCTTTTGTGATCCAGAACTAATCATCCAGTGTCAGTACCTGACCTCATAAATGCTCTTGTGGCTAAATGCTATCCAATCCTAACAGGAATGTTGTAATATCTTGTATGAGTACAAACTGTTGCTGTAGCAAAAGTGGACCAACCGCATAGAAAAGAGATATACAATAGAAATTAGAGACATACAAGATGCTAATAGGTGGCCATTAGCTTCCATTACTTGTTAGCCACATTAGCCTTGCAGCTCCAGTGTCAAAAATAAAGAAATATTGACCCAAGAACATTGGGCACCACACACGTCTTGGCTGATGGATCTCCACCTGGAAAAGGAGTGAACTGTGTCCATTTGGTGAAGTGGATTTTTGGATAAACAGACTCTTTCATTGATCAGCCAAAAAAACATTCCTCAAAACAGTTACAAGCAGACAGAGAGGTCTGAAGCTACAGCTACTGCTATCCACTCCAAAGCACATACAAACAAATAAACACACACACAAGGCCATGTCATTTCCCTGCTGTTTTTACTGTGCACTAAAAATCTTTGAGTGTTGTCCTCTCACCTCTCTCATCTAAAAGGTCAGAGCAGACAGCGTTACTGGGGCATTACCCACGGATGAGTGCCGTAAAGGCCGTGTTAATAAGTAAGACCCAGCAGCAGAACGTTTTCAGAGCCTCTGAATGATAAGTGCTTGAGCCTGATCAATGGGAGGCACCACACTGTTAGTGGCAAAATCAATATTGTTTTATTTGCCATTACGTGGTGTGTCTTGTTGCAAATGAGTGGCAGAACAGAGTTAGTTTGGAAGTCGTGCTTTACCCACTGCAAACCCCCAGTGTCACTTTTAATCAAGAGGTCAAGGACTGGCAGCTTTGGCTCCTTTTGCCTTTGGGTAAAGTGGATACTGCCATTATTGCCCAGGCCAGAATAGCCAGATGACTTGAAGGCCTTCATATATCATCACATTAATAACAGTGCCAAGCAATGGGCTGCTATGGAAATATAGTATACACTCACTGGCCTCTTGATTAGAAGCCTCCCCTCTTGTAACTCCACCATGCTGTGGATTTAGAGACTGTAACACATAGTTGATGTATATTCCACAACGGGCAGCCTCCAGATATTCATTATTGGAGGTCAGGATCTGACATAGAGCCATACACATGTCCAAATCCTTAAATACCCAAGTATCAGTATCACATCCAATAGCATGGCATTGCAGAGTCACTGCTGCCATGTGTCAACCGATGGAACCAATGTGAGGGTGGAATGATTGCGAGCCTTACCAATGCATTTTCAACCAGTTGTTGGAAAATGAAAACAGTAGCAGCTCTCTGTAGGCACTCTTTATTGAAGGAGTCACTGTAAAAACGCAGAACGTTTAACGTTTTTGACATCGTGGAAATCATTGTTAAAGGCAACATAACGCTTTGTGTATATAGTGATAGTAAACACTTAACAAAACCCATAATTCTGCACTCTGATCCATTTTACTATTACCAGCATAGACAGCATAGTCCACCACCCACTCTGAGGCAGGTTTAAAGGAGTTAAACGGGGCATCGTTATCAGATGGTGTGCAGTTAAAGGGTTAAGTGAATTAAAAAATCTGTGAGCAGTTGCATAGAGAAGATAAAAGAGGCATCGGTTTGCAGTTAAATAAAGTGAAGTATCTATCTGTCAGCCGGTCCAGAGATGGCAGACGGTCAGTGAGTGGAGAGTCGGTCCAACGCTCAGTGACAGTCCCTCCACGGGGCTCCTGACCTTTTCCTTTCAGGCTTCACTGAGACTGGATCAATCTCCCCCAAGGAGATACACACACACACACACACACACACACACACGCTGCAGTGCTGTGAAGTCTGCCGGAAGAGAATCTGTATGTGTGTGTGGGTCTGTGTCTGTGTGTGTCAGTTAAGATGAAAACAGCACAGAGATGTGTGTGTGTGTGTGTGTGTCAAAGCCCCATGTCTCGTATGAGAATCCTGGGAAAGACAAAACAAGCCCTGACCCTGAAAACTCTCCTCTCCAGCTGCAGCCAGTCCACAAGGCCGAGCGTGACGTCGCCGTGCTCTATATCACAAATATTTTGACCGAAATCCTGTATTTAATTTCTTTGATGCCATTTGTGCAGTTGCACATTAGCCCATGTGCCTTATGCAGGAGATTACCCGGGTGCATGTGTCTGCTCAGAGAACAAATATTGTGGGTTTAGTTAGTTCCTCTCCGTCTTGACAGATTGGTTTCCTGTTATTAGTAACTTCTAAATTTGAATCTTTTTTTTTTTATTTTTAAAACAAACTACAGTAATTTGCAGAAGTAAGTGATCTTTATTCATTTAATTTCCACCAAAACACCCATTAGGTTCCCATTGTTTGCTTTTCCTTGTGGACACAGACGTTCAGTTGCACGCACAGAGATTGTAGTATATTCTCCATAAAGAAGAAATGCAATGAGAGCAGCTCTGGAGCAGCTGCATATGAGCTTAAGATCACACTGGCTACACAGCATTGGAACCATCCATTGCTTTTGGGATCCATAACTATATCAGTGCATGCTCCCAAGGACCATCAAATCCACACAGCAGTGTTCCAACATCTAGCGTAATTCAGTCCCAAAGCGGAAGAAGCTGTTACTGCAGCAAAAGTGGGGAAGCTCCCTGTTGTTACCTTTAATTTCAGAATAGCAAGGCTATCTTTAAAGGGTATCTTTGTGTTATTACTGACTGCCCCCATGCAGATCACCTCAGTCTGTGCAAGCGTGAAGGACAAACAGGGTATGACCCGCCAGGCCGGTGTCTGTTCTCCGACAGCCACAAAGATTTTCCATTATCAGTGTGTTTATTATAATGAAATCAATAATGTAGCACTTTGCTCCCGAGTGGCCTTAAAGATTTAAGTCTTCTATTACAGAAGCCCCCCTGCTTCACCTCCCTCTCCGAGCTAATTACAATACGGGCCTGCAAAATATTTGCTAACCCGCCATAATGCATTATTTTTCTTATTTCAACCCCCCCCCACCACCCACATCACCCCCATCCATCCATTATTCATCCAGGACGTCTTTCGAAGGAGCCGCACCTCTTTGTTTGTTCCAAAATGGTGGCTGTTAATAATGCTCAATAGCTTTCGTCGATGATTATCTGTGACAGCGCCCATGACACGTCCAAACGGAGTTGCTCCCGGGGCCCCGCGCCCATGTGTTTGCTCGGCAGACGCTTTAACCTTCATCCCGGAACAATGAAACGAGAATAGAGATGGTGAGAGAGTGGGAGAGAGTCCCAGAGTCAGAGAGGGAGAGAGGGAAATGTTGGTGGTGGAGCCGAGGGGACATTTGACACATCTCCTTAAGCCAGCGTCTACTTTATCATCTTTGGCAGGCCTTATTGGTCGCCGCTAATCAAGTGGAAGCGAGGCGCGCCACCCTAATTCACAGCAGGTGACAAATATATTATTAAGCAGAGTGTGTTTGTGTTTGGACGGCGGGAGGGGTGACCTTGCCCCTCGTCACCTGAGGACCCGTTGGCACCCGCCCCGACAGCAGGAAACGACCTTCATTTTAAATCCCAGCAGAGGTCAATAAACTAAATAATTCACAAAGGTCACTCACTTTGTGCTGAAATTGGCTAAACAGAAAAAAAAGACACGAGAGATACACGCTCTAAACACACACACACACACACACCCAACACACACACTCCACATTTCAAAGCAGCCAACTGGTGGTTGAAGCCTTTAAAGCAACACTACGTAGTAGTGACGAACATTTGCACATCAAACAAAGTAGCTTTGGTCCCAAAACAGAAGCAGAAACATTCAACCAACATCTTAAACTGAACATTCACACAGTCAATCCACCTACCAACTTGTGCCTTTGGACTGTGGGAGGAAGCCAGAGCACCTGAAGGAAACCCAAACAGACACGGGGAACACGCCAAGCTTTTACGAGATCCGAGGTGAGGATAGAACCCAGGACCCCGAGACCCTGGAGCTTTAGGGCAGCTACATGTAACGCGACCTCGCAGCCCCTTTAGTTTCATAGTTCATAATATCTACTTCATGATAAGGGTTTAGATTAATACCTGCATATTAAAGCCTACAGTTTCGAGGGTTTAGGGGTTAAACATACGGCTTTCAGTCCGATGGGTTTCAAAGCTCAGTGCTTTCACCCAGGCTACAGAAAGGCGGTCCACCAACGCACTCTATTTAAGTTGTGGAAGGATATAAAAGAAATGGCTGTTAATTACATCCTACACTGTGTAACCTTCAGAAGCTTATGAGCACTGAATCTGATGGTAATTATTCAATAACAGCAATGGTATGTAAGAGGGAGTCTTACAGCAATGCTGCATTTAAAACTTTGATTTGTGTGAGTTATAATCAAAATCCTGACCCCGTGGCTCAGAGCTGTTAATAATGTATGAACTCAAATATTAATGATGTGCATCTCTAAGCGGAGGAGCTTTGCAGCCCACATGCTAGCCCCCATCTGCATGAGGTACATACATCAGTGCACTCTGAAAGGTCAGGGTAGAGGTAAGGAACATCAACACAGAACATTTGAAATAAATGCATACTGGGGAAAAAACAACGGCTGCTTGTGTCAGTGACCAATATGTAGAATTTTGGTTTGACTCTTGCGTAAGTTGTGGTGCGAGGGTTAGTATTTGGTAAAATGAGTGGACAAGATCAGGCTGTTAATTTAATGGCTATGGCACACAAAACAATTTACTGAAATGCAAATAAGATTTGATAAAATACATATAAGGGGTGGCACGGTGGCGCAGCAAGTAGTGTCGCAGTCACACAGCTCCAGGGACCTGGAGGTTGTGGGTTCGATTCCCGCTCCGGGTGACTGTCTGTGAGGAGTGTGGTGTGTTCTCCCTGTGTCTGCGTGGGTTTCCTCCGGGTGACTGTCTGTGAGGAGTGTAGTGTGTTCTCCCTGTGTCTGTGTGGGTTTCCTCCGGGTGACTGTCTGTGAGGAGTGTGGTGTGTTCTCCCTGTGTCTGTGTGGGTTTCCTCCGGGTGACTGTCTGTGAGGAGTGTGGTGTGTTCTCCCTGTGTCTGTGTGGGTTTCCTCCGGGTGACTGTCTGTGAGGAGTGTGGTGTGTTCTCCCTGTGTCTGTGTGGGTTTCCTCCGGGTGACTGTCTGTGAGGAGTGTGGTGTGTTCTCCCTGTGTCTGTGTGGGTTTCCTCCCACAGTCCCTCCTGGATTCCTCCCACAGTCTAAAAACACACGTTGGTAGGTGGATTGGCGACTCAAAAGTGTCCGTAGGTGTGAGTGAGTGAGTGAATGTATGAGTGTGTGTTGCCCTGTAAAGGACTGGCACCCCCTCCAGGGTGTGTTCCCGCCTTGCGCCCAATGATTCCAGGTAGGCTCTGGACCCACCGCGACCCTGAACTGGATAAGCATTTACAGATAATGAATGAACGAATGAAAATGCATATAAGAATTAATGGCATCCATGAGAGCATTAGTGAGTTTGGGTTCTGATGGTGGATGATTAGTTCTGGATCACATACACCATTCCAAACAGTTCCACTGCTTCACAGTCCAGTGCTGGGGAGCTTACAACCTCTCTAGTTGACCTTAGGCATGTGTGGCGTTTCCTATTTAGTATCAAACATTTCTGTGATAATTGCACACACCATGTTTGCAAAATTAATACTGGCCATTACTGTTGACCAGGAAAATGTCAAAATTAAAAAAAAAGTGCATTAACAGATGGTCTTTTGAACGGTACTGGCTTTCTAATAAAGCACCCGGTGAGTGGATAATCCCCACCATCCCAAAGCAGTTTTCCTATGGTAGTGATTGTGGGGATTAACCATTGCAAAACATGTTTACCCTTTCTGTCTAAACTTGTTAGTTGTGGCTACAGAAACACACACTAATGTCATTGATTCGGCCGGCCTCAGCAGGTGTGTCTGGCCTGGAGATTAGAGGACACATGCTGTAATCCATATGGCAATGAAACGCAGAAAACCCCAGATATGTTTATTTACCCTTGAACAAGGCAAGACAAGGTAAGTCTGCTAATACGTTTACGGGACCAGTCTAGACAGAGCTAGAACTCGCTCCTCATTGTGCAACCACCAGAGAAGATTCAAGGCTGTGTTCCCAGTACTGTATATGAAATATGAAGTAACAGAATAGATCAAGATAATATTATGCCTATGTTTACTGTAGAACACCCTGACTGTAGCCTGACAACGTTACATGGACTCATCTGTACCCCAGAATCCAGCTATAACCCAACAAGACAGAATCTGAATGCTTTCTGTTCTGAAGTTATCTTCAAGATTCTATGGTCCCAGGATAAAAATGCCACGGAAATAAGGGAATAATAACGGCACAAACTAAAGCAGGGGCAAATGCAAGCTGAAACCCATTAAAAGTCAGAGACTATAGTTGAGAAAAACCTGGACAACAAGTATCTGAGAAATTCTGTCTGAACAAACTGCAGCATGAAAAGTCAGGGTCCACTGGGTTTGGATAGATATCTACAACTCCACAGCAAACTGATGTGTGGTGTTGCATCTAAGGAATGCCCATTCCTCCTGCTGTTGTACCACGCTGTAATTAGACGTTGTATAAAGACGTATCGAAGGTGCTGACGCCTTGCTGTTTTTCAGCGCAGGCAGCAGGTCTTGAGGCATCCTATACATCAAGGGCTCGCCTCACCTGGCAACATGCTGCCAGGTTGTTCTGCATAAAGCTCGGCCGAGCTGCAGTAACTGCTGCACAACTGCAGCGGCGGCCGGGCCGCAATAAAGTGTAATTTAGTAGCAGCTGCCACAGGCCTCTGAACCTGCGAATCTGAGAGAGGGAAACACTACGAGTTTCCATCTGGCCCCGAGAAGAACTGGACGTTCCTGGAAAACATGTGCGGATGGATAAGTGCGTGCAAATGAAAATGTCAGAGCCCAGTGGGGTGCTGCTTGTGGTGGTGGAAATGCTGGTGCTGGAGCAGGGGGGGCTGGTTATAGGAGATAGACTTTAATTGCATGAAGGACAAAGTTACTGACCCGCAGCGCATTCAGAGGATTGTATTTCAGCTCCTTCCCAAGGTCAGCGAGCTTATTTTACCTCTCTGCTTTCCATAATGTGCTTTCTGTCAGGAACTTCATAGCAGTTAGAGGATGTTTATATCCAGCTGCTGCCGAATAAAAAGACACAAGGCGTTATGTCTAGGGGTCTCTCCGTTAGAGGAGGGGGCATGCTCTCCTGCATTTTGGACCAAAGTAACGTAGTCCAAAAGTTAAAATAGTTCCTATTATTATCATTATTGTCTTTATTGATTTGCCACTCCTTGTAATAGTAGAATCGTGGTCCTCAGTGTCATTTCTGTGAGGATTTGTTTGCATTCAAACACAAGGGAATTAGTGAGGTCAGGTTGGATGATTAGTTCTGGATCATAGCTCATCCCAAAGATATTGAATGATGGTCCATAACTTTAGAGAATGCAGTTTCCCTTCTCTACACACCACAACTGTAGGGCTTCGTAGTCGTCTAGTCCATGCTTGGTATAGAGCAGTTTTTCACTGCATGGTACCTACTCTACTTGACTCTACTCTGCTGTACTTGATTTTTGGTCTAAATTATTAGTGGTATTTCTTTAAGCACAGCTCTTCCCAGATCCCCACCCCGAGAAGTGTAGCTGGTGATGTTGCAAACAAAAATGTGTCTAATGGGAACCGTGGGGTTTGGAAACCCAACAACAGCAGAGGGAAGGTTAAGCATTGTTTACTCGTTGTGTGTTCATGTTTTGTTTTTGTTTTTGGGACTGAACACGGCCTCTTTGCTATTTTACGAGTCTAATATATTATTATTATTATGAGTCTAATAAATATAAGGCGGCACGGTGGCGCAGCACGTAGTGTCACAGTCACACAGCTCCAGGGGTCTGGAGGTTGTGGGTTCGATTTCCGCTCCGGGTGACTGTCTGTGAGGAGTGTGGTGTGTTCTCTCTGTGTCTGTGTGGGTTTCCTCCAGGTGACTGTCTGTGAGGAGTGTGGTGTGTTCTCCCTGTGTCTGCGTGTGTTTCCTCCGGGTGACTGTCTGTGAGGAGTGTGGTGTGTTCTCCCTGTGTCTGCGTGTGTTTCCTCCGGGTGACTGTCTGTGAGGAGTGTGGTGTGTTCTCCCTGTGTCTGCGTGTGTTTCCTCCGGGTGACTGTCTGTGAGGAGTGTGGTGTGTTCTCCCTGTGTCTGTGTGGGTTTCCTCCGGGTGACTGTCTGTGAGGAGTGTGGTGTGTTCTCCCTGTGTCTGCGTGGGTTTCCTCCGGGTGACTGTCTGTGAGGAGTGTGGTGTGTTCTCCCTGTGTCTGCGTGTGTTTCCTCTGGGTGACTGTCTGTGAGGAGTGTGGTGTGTTCTCCCTGTGTCTGTGTGGGTTTCCTCCGGGTGACTGTCTGTGAGGAGTGTGGTGTGTTCTCCCTGTGTCTGCGTGGGTTTCCTCCAGGTGCTCCGGTTTCCTCCCACAGTCCAAAAAACACACGTTGGTAGGTGGATTGGCGACTCAAAGGTGTCCGTAGGTGTGAGTGTTTGAGTGTGTGTTGCCCTGTGAAGGACCTCCAGGATGTGTTCCCGCCTTGCGCCCAATGATTCCAGGTAGGCTCTGGACCCACCGCGACCCTGAAATGGATAAGGGTTACAGATAATGAATGAATGAATAATAAATATAAATGCAATCTCTACTGTAGCTTGAAAGTTTTACAAACAGCTTGTTTGTGATGGAAGTCAGCATTTTGTTATAACTGACAAGTGTCTGTTTTCCTAATCAACTCTCTGCAATGTTTACACCTCATATCCTATGCAGCTTACTTGGGTGTGTCTGTCTGAGCTGGGAATAGAACCAGTGTTATCCACTACTCTGAGCGAGCAAACATAGTGAAGTTTGTCCTACAGTAGGTAGTGTTTTGTACCGGACTGAACTGCTACACTAACCCAGAAAGGCTAAGTGAGGTAACTGCACCTTGTGACTTTCTATTATGAAGGAGAATGTGTCTGTAAGTGTCTGTAGAAGGCCCTTTCATCATTGACACACTTTATGAAACGCTCTGCCCATTGACTCGCTCCAGTGTAAGGGATAAATATGCTAAATCTGCTCCCAGGACAGAGATAAGAGTGGGGCAACTCAGAGATCCAAGGGCATCTCTCTCTGGCTAATGCAGGTCAGCACTGCTATCGACTGCTGCATGGCAAGGCTGATGTCTCCTATTTAAACTCCATTTGTATCTGTAATGTCACTCCACCCACTCCTCACGTTACAGGACAACTCCGCTAATATTTAACCCGCCCACAGATGGTGGATGTTATCCGGTGTAATGTGCGCATACACATACATACACAAACACAAACCCGGGACAGTGGTGTGGTAGTGACATTGTCAGCACTTATTGATCTCCAGTATTTATGATATACATGTTACACCAGTCTCCTTCACTGTAGGACGGGAGTACAGTAGAATATGTAGGAAAAGATACACTGAGTAGTTTTTCTATACATGGTAGCGTTTTTAAAGGAATGGTATTCAAATATCTTCATAAGAATATATTATACATTATACATTATAGAATTTAGCGTGTCTCCTACGTGTCTTCCACGTCTCTGTCTTAGAAGTTGGTTGCACACTCTGTTTCTCACAATCCTTGTAGTGCAAGCACTTGGACAAGTTTGTTGTTCTGAGAACTTCATCTACATTGTCTTATTCATAAACGTGCCTCTTTTGTGTCTATTTCCTTTTCTCAGTTATTATCCACATAAGCACCACTCTATCTAACTTGGTGGCTATAATCTCAGTTATACATATAGGTATTTAAGGGGTTAAGTAGGGCTTATGGGGTTAAGCACATGATCACTAGGTTTTTGTATATCTGTGTTTTTGCAAATGCACATGCCCTTTCCTAATGTCCTGAGTGTGTGTCCGCAGAGGTATCCACTGAATGATCTCTGGAGGGTTTGGAACACAGCTGGGACTGCAGTCTTGTCCTCTCCGGTGGCTTTTTGCCTGAGATGAGGGGTTTTTTTTGAGCTACAGACTGTGGTTGAGGTCTTGTCTCACCCCCCCTGCCCCCCAAAACTCCCCTATTGCCTCCCACCACCCGGGTTTTTATCAGTGCGTCGTGCGGCCTGTTAAAACGCCTCGGACTGTTCCATGCTGATCTGATAATGAGTAAACAGGGGCGATTGAATGTCAATGGCCCCGTGGGAACTGAGGGAACGTGCCTGGGGGCCAGGGACGCCCCCGCACTGAACACACACACACACACACACACACACACAAACACTTACACATACATACCCCTCCCTCCTCCCCCTGGCATGCCAGCCCATAGAGAGAGAGAGAGAGAGGGAGAGTGAGAGAGAGAGAGAGGGAGAGCGAGAGAGCAGCTCTCAGAATGAATAACCTTGTGAAGCTGTCTTTTTGTCCTCCAATTGGATCGCTGCGTGCTGGGTGAGGGGGGACTTGCTGACATCCGAGTGTCCCCCACAGGTAGGCCTCAGTCACTCAATGCAGATCGAGTTGCTGTAAATGAACGTGCTGCATTTTTCCCCCCTAATACTAAGGTATAATATTAACAAAAGCCTTAGTAAAGTTCCTATAATGTAATATTTCAAACTCATTGAGCCTCCACATTATGAGTATATTTCCATAATGAAGTTTTATTGCTATAATGTTTTTGTGATGTTTTTACAATATACCGTATAGTGTAAAAATTAAAAATTATGCTTTCATGTACACTAAAGAATAAAAATAGTGACGCAACAGGTAGTGTCACTGTCACTGTGGGTTTCCTCCGGGTGACTGTCTGTGAGGAGTGTGGTGTGTTCTCCCTGTGTCTGCGTGGGTTTCCTCCGGGTGTTCCGGTTTCCTCCCACAGTCCAAAAAACACACGTTGGTAGGTGGATTGGCAACTCAAAAGTGTCCATAGGTGTGAGTGTGTGAGTGAATGTTTGAGTGTGTGTTGCCCTGTGAAGGACTGGCGCCCCCTCCAGGATGTGTTCCCGCCTTGCGCCCAATGATTCCAGGTAGGCTCTGGACCCACCGCGAGCCTGAACTGGATAAGTGTAACAGACAATGAATGAATGAATAAATAAAAGTAAATAGACAAAAAAGGATTTGCACTACAACTATATTTATAATTGGGATCACATATAATATATATATATAATATATCCCAACAGGTAGTGTCACTGTCACAGAGCTCCAGGGACCTGGAGGTTGTGGGTTCGAGTCCCTGTGTTCTCCCTGTGTCCGTGTGGGTTTCCTCCAGGTGACTGTCTGTGAGGAGTGTGGTGTGTTCTCCCGGTGTCTGTGTGGGTTTCCTCCGGGTGACTGTCTGTGAGGAGTGTGGTGTGTTCCCCCTGTGTCTGTGTGGGTTTCCTCCGGGTGACTGTCTGTGAGGAGTGTGGTGTGTTCTCCCTGTGTCTGTGTGGGTTTCCTCTGGGTGCTCCAGTTTCCTCCCACAGTCCAAAAACACACGTTGGTAGGTGGATTGGCGACTCAAAAGAGTCCGTAGGTGTGAGTGAATGTGTGAGTGTGTGTTGCCCTTTGAAGGACTGGCGCCCCCTCCAGGGTGTGTTCCCTCCTTGCGCCCAGTGATTCTGGGTAGGCTCCGGACCCACCGTGACCCTGAACTGGATAAGTGTAACAGACAATGAATGAATGAATAAATAAAAGTAAATAGACAAAAAAGGATTTGCACTACAACTATATTTATAATTGGGATCACATATAATATGTGAGTAGAAGAAAATAGGACCAACTTATATGATTTTGGAGATTTGTTTTTTCAGGGTAGCATGTGCTAGCTCCAAGAATACTTCAACCCAGCTAGTGAGCGCAACACGTTTGACCTCTTTGACCAAACACCTATTTTTAGGTTAGTTAAAAAACAAATGCATTGTCTGTCAGGTTAATGTCACTTTAAGGAAAAGAAAAAACATTTTACAGCCGTAATCTACATTTTCTCTTTTGTTCTTGTCGAGGTAGAAACACCACTTAAGTCCCTGACTACACTTCATGTGTCACTCGTTTTTTCATTTCAAACCCTCCCCGAGGGAAAAATCTTGTACTGGATGCAATATTATGCATACATTATGGATAAATGAGTTATGTGTTGGCTATAACGCAAGCAATTTGACAGGGATGACTAGGCTTGAAGGCTGTAAAACACACGCAGAGAGCAAGTGAGTAACAGGATCGCTGCAACATTAGTAATAAAATCTCACCCAAGACACTTTCTCAACTGTGTCAATTAGAAAACCCTATTGTTCTTGTAAGGCGACACTGTATATTTTATAGCCAGTTTATCTAGATTGGGATCTGAAACTTGTGATGCGTGACAAGCTCCACAAGGAGATGTGTGCTGCTCGTACAAAAGATGGCCTACAAAGTGAAAATCAAAAAAAAAAAAACAGTATCTCAGGAGAGTGGTGTGTGAAGCTAGAAACAAGGCCAGTGCGAAGCAAGGCAGGAAAGCAAGTCACAATTTGTTTTGTCACCTCCATTGAGCAGTTTCAGTAGCTGCAGAGCTCCATAAATCCATCTTAGCGTGTGAAATAATCTTAAATGTAATGTAAATATCTCGTGCCATTGTGAGACTCTTCTAAGAGTATTATACATTTTTTCCCCCACAAATATAACCTATTTTTTTGTGTGGAGGAACATTAATGTAATTCATTAGCGGATAATTTGACTTGTTCAAGAAATAATGCAGATAATTATCTGCCAAGACACCTTCTCTGGATAAAATTACTAAACAATTGTTCAGATTTTAGCCCTGTGAAGGACTGGCGCCCCCTCCAGGATGTATTGCACCCAATGATTCCAGGTAGGCTCTGGACCCACTGCGACCGTGAACTGGATAAGTGTTACAGATAATGAAGATTAAGTTCAGATTTTATAGAAATAACCGAAATAAACATAAACATTAGAACACTCTTTTCAGATGAGGAGGAAAACCAGCGTATAGCTAAATAAGTTAGCATGGTAGTTAGCATGGTAGTAAAATTAGCTGGATCTTTACGTACTTAAGTTTTCTTTGACTTAAAGGATAAAAAGCTTGTCACTGGTTGTCTTTTTGCTGTGAAAAAGCAGTTCATTTCTAATGCTAGCTTGATTGTTTTGATTAGCCTGTGGCTATCCGACGCTAGGCTAATAATCAAGGTTGTTTTTATAATGATCATAATCTCCTAATGAGAAATATAAGATATATTGATCCTATTTAAGAAGTTTTATACTTAAGATATGTAATCGTAGGGATACAAGGCAAGCCGAGGCAAGACTTGGTCATGTGACCATTCCTCCACAAACAGAGAGTGATGTTTTCAGAAGGAGTAGAAAGAATATCGAAAGCAGACACTGTTGTGATGAGAGCACACAAGCCATTCAAATCCCTTCTGTTGCGAAGAAAGTGATTTTTCAAGTGGCTCTGTCCTTGCTACCTGATATTCAAATGAAAGGATCTAAGGGGGATTCTCCCAGACCACCCGCAGAACACTCAGGGATTAGTCAAAGAGCATGAAGTAGGTCAACAGGATGCGCTCGCAAAGCACATGGAAGAGCCCACTGCAGTGCACTTGTCTGGAGCAGGCCTGTTGGGGAAAATATCACTTACACATTTTTCCCCTTAATACCGATGTAGCTGATTGGCCAGTTTTGCATTAGTTTTGCATTGGAGCTACAATGACAGACCTGTCTTGTCAAATGAGGATTAAAACAAGCTAAAAGCTAACGATAGCAGGAGAGAGAATTTTGCTGGCTATCTAGAAACTTTAAATGTTTTTTTGTTTTGTTTTTTCTCTAGGTGATTGCCACTTTGTAATGAATAAGGACAGTCTTTATGGCTGCTAGGCTGGCAGGTGATATGATAATGATATTTCTGCAGTGCTACGTACTGCAGAACAGTACATAACATGTAACACGGTGTGTTCTCCCTGTGTCTGCGTGGGTTTCCTCCGGGTGACTGTCTGTGAGGAGTGTGGTGTGTTCTCCCTGTGTCTGTGTGGGTTTCCTCTGGGTGACTGTCTGTGAGGAGTGTGGTGTGTTCTCCCTGTGTCTGTGTGGGTTTCCTCTGGGTGACTGTCTGTGATGAGTGTGGTGTGTTCTCCCTGTGTCTGAGTGGGTTTCCTCTGGGTGACTGTCTGTGAGGAGTGTGGTGTGTTCTCCCTGTGTCTGTGTGGGTTTCCTCCGGGTGACTGTCTGTGATGAGTGTGGTGTGTTCTCTCTGTGTCTGCGTGGGTTTCCTCCGGGTGACTGTCTGTGATGAGTGTGGTGTGTTCTCTCTGTGTCTGCGTGGGTTTCCTCCGGGTGCTCCGGTTTCCTCCCACAGTCCAAAAAACACACGTTGGTAGGTGGATTGGCGACTCAAAAAAAAAATAAGTCTCTATGACTGCTAGGCTGGCAGGTGATATGATTATGATATTTCTGCAGTGCTACGTAGTGTATTATAATGGGAGAATGATTAATGATTACTGAAAACATCTGTCCAAAATAAAAGGTAATATTTGAGTTTACTTTTGTTCCTCGCAGGGATCTCTGGTGATTTCTGGACCTGTGACATTTTGTTATGTATTAAAACAATATGGAAAAAAACTATAAAAGTGCTTGCTATGCTTGAAGCTTGAATTCTCTGTATTTTTGTTCGTTTGTAAATATAACCGTCTATCACGCAGTGTCAGAATACAAAAATCCATGCACATCCAGCTGAATCGCAGAGGAATGGTCTCCAACCCAGATTTCATGTTTGAGCACAGACACGGATGTGACATGTGAAGTGTTTCAGAAGCTGGAGAATGAGGCCTAAATGGCGGAGATGTGAGGAGGCTAAAGGGAATGTAAATATTCCCTGCACTGTTGTTCACCAGGGAGGTTTTAAACTTGTTTAATTTATTCATGAAGAGACGCGCTCAAGCCACTCGTCACTTTTGATTACCACGTTTTCCAGAAGCCACACTCATGACATGAATGCTCTGGAGAGAGGAGTGAAGGAAAGATTGCGTTTCTTTTTGTCGGACAGCTTTCTTCACTGGGTTCAATACAACACTGTCACAGTTTTGACGGCTGTGGGTCTTCA
This sequence comes from Hoplias malabaricus, assembly GCF_029633855.1. NCBI lineage: Eukaryota > Metazoa > Chordata > Actinopteri > Characiformes > Erythrinidae > Hoplias > Hoplias malabaricus. Next base: position 27,451,065 of record NC_089817.1, read on the forward strand.
GTTGAAGGTGTGTTGTGGCATTGTTCCTTCTCCATTCTGTAGCTTCTGCAGGATGAACACAATAACAGATGAAACAATGCACAATGAGGGCGGAAATAAGAGGCATGTGCTCATTATGAGGCACATTAAAGAGACTCTATGCTATCGGCCCTTTTTAAGAGAAGAATTCACACCTGGAGTGATTTGGTTGGGAGATTGTGTTTTTAGATAATTGTGTGATGTTTTTGCTCTTTTTGACAGATTTAGATGTGTTTGATGAAGCTAAATTTGGTGACCTGTAAAGTGACCTTGGGTTTCCTCCAGGTGACTGTCTGTGAGGAGTGTGGTGTGTTCTCTCGGTGTCTGCGTGGGTTTCCTCCGGGTGACTGTCTGTGAGGAGTGTGGTGTGTTCTCTCTGTGTCTGCGTGGGTTTCCTCCGGGTGACTGTCTGTGAGGAGTGTGGTGTGTTCTCTCGGTGTCTGCGTGGGTTTCCTCCAGGTGACTGTCTGTGAGGAGTGTTGTGTGTTCTCCCTGTGTCTGCGTGGGTTTCCTCCAGGTGCTACGGTTTCCTCCCACAGTCCAAAAACACACGTTGGTAGGTGGATTGGCGACTCAAAAGTGTCCGTAGGTGTGAGTGAATGTGTGAGTGTGTGTTGCCCTGTGAAGTACTGGCACCCCTTCCAGGGTGTGTTCCCACCTTGCGCCTAATGATTCCAGGTAGCCGAATGATTCCTCGACCCACCGCGACCCTGAATTCGATAAGCGGTTACAGATAATGAATAAATGAATGAGTTGTTATTATTATTATTATTGCATATTTTAACTTTTGCCAACAGTTAAAAAACAAAGCTATTAATTCTTTTAAAATCCAGGCTGCCAATAGGTAGTCTTCTTTTACCACAAAAACAGACTCTCCTCTTCTTGGAAGGCTTTCGGAACGTTACTGTGAGGATTTAATGGCGACCATAAGATCATTAGTGAGGTCAGATACTGATGTGGCCTCATTGGTTCTGGATCACAAACTCCACCCCAGCTCATCCCAGAGGATTTGGATGGAGCTCCATCACTCCAGAGAATACAGCTTCACTGATTCACATCTCTGTACTGGTGGGCTTCATACCCCCCGAAATTGAGCTAGTTGGCATGCTCTTAACCCTTTAAAGCCAAACGTGTCAAATACGATACATGATCTTTGGAGGTGGCTCTACTGAACTGTGAATGAAGTGGAAGCATTTCTATGCATTTACCAAACCATTACAAAATGATTGTTACCATCAAGAAAACACAGGAGAAAATCTCAAGACTAGTTTTTTTGCTAAACTGAAGCAATTCCTTGTACGATTTGAATGATGTTACTTGTAGTAAACCTAAGCATTTTTGTTCCATTTCATAGATGTAGTGTATTCTACCTGTCAAATGCTCATTAATTATAATAAATTCATTCATTCATTCATTGTCTGTAACCCTTATCCAGTTCAGGGTCGCGGTGGGTCCAGAGACTACCTGGAATCATTGGGCGCAAGGCGGGAATACACCCTGGAGGGGGCGCCAGTCCTTCACAGGGCAACACACACACATACACATTCACTCACTCACACCTATGGACAGTTTTGAGTCGCCAATCCACCTACCAACGTGTGTTTTTGGACTGTGGGAGGAAACCGGAGCACCCAGAGGAAACCCACGCGGACACAGGGAGAACACACCAACTCCTCACAGACAGTCGCCCGGAGCGGGAAGTGAACCCACAACCTCCAGGTCCCTGGAGCTGTGTGACTGTGACACTAACCTGCTGCACCACCGTGCCGCCCCTTATAATAAATATTCAGAAAATTAAAACTGTCCTTTACAGCAGCAAAACGCATTTAGACAATTTTCTAAAAGCACTTTGTGTGCAAAATGTGTTGCCCAAGCTGTCGACAGATGATGATACAAGTGAGTGTGGGAGGTCTGTTGAATGACCTCATATCTCAAGCCAAGGTTCAGACAGTAAGAGAAACAACTGTAGTTTCTCTAAATGTGGAAACACGGCTGTGCAGATCAACAAAAACGAGCCTTTGTGGTTTTGGTGTTTTTATTACTGCCAGTTTATGAAATGTAAAAAGGTCAGAGAGAAGAACAGAGTACTAATAGGTCAAGGACCTCTGGAGCAGTGTTCCCATCGCCTCAATGATATGTTTTCCTGAAAAGTTCTGACAAACAGAGACAATCATTTGCTATTCATTGTTTAACTGAAATGAATCAAAATTAAGAAAAAATGGTAAAGAAGTCTATAGAACAGTTTTAAATGATGCAGTGAACTAAAAGAAAAAAATAAAGAAAAAACATTATTGTTAACTCCTAAATATGATTAATTCAAAATGTATATGATCCCAAATTTATACATGAACAACATTTAGATTTGTAGTTAAAGGGCCAAATCATGTGTGGTTTTCCCAAAAAATCTGTTTTATTGAATTATTATTTCATGTGTCAGGCTTTGAAGGGTTAATACTCTTGCAAATGATTAAATGACAAAACATCTGAATACAAATATCATCACTGTCCAAAGATAATAGTCCAAAATAGTAACTTTATAGAAGCAGGGGAAAAAACGTATTAGCTTTCAGTGACAGTCAATGTAAAGAGATTCATTCATCCAGTTCAGGGTCACGGTGGGTCCTACCTGGATTCATTGGGCGCAAGGCGGGAATACACCCTGGAGGGGGCGCCAGTCCTTCACAGGGCAACACACACACATTCACTCACACCTACAGACACTTTTGAGTCGCCAATCCACCTACCAACGTGTGTTTTTGGACTGTGGGAGGAAACCGGAGCACCCGGAGGAAACCCTCGCAGACACAGGGAGAACACACCACACTCCTCACAGACAGTCATCCGGAGCAGGAATCGAACCCACAACCTCTAGGCACCTGGAGCTGTGAGACTGCGACACCTACCTGCTGCGCCACTGTGCCGCCCATAAAGAGGTTCATTTCCTCATTATTTTGGAACATTTCTATTGGTCCATTCATAATGAACGTTGACAAAAAAGGAAATTACATGTTTTTCTTGGGACAGTGATCATTTATATAAGTACATTGGATGTGGACCTGCCAATGGTGATTGGGTTACTGTTGCTCTTATTGTGCCATTTAGAGAATTTTACTATCAAGAATGTCTGGTAATCCGTGAGGACTTTTATTTAGATCACATGCCACCGCTGCCCCTAATGACACCAATGTGTTTGGATTAGGTTAGGTTTGTTTGACATGCCATAGGCTTCACTGTGTGAAACTCATTATGCACAAAAAACAGCATTGATTACCGATGACCTGTCAGAAAGTATTGGCAGTCATTTTATGCCATTGATTGAGACATCGAGCTCTGACTTATAGAGCCACTTTTCCAATTTATTGTTTGTGAACCAACTGGATTTTCTAGGAACATCCTTAGCCTTCACTTGAATGAAAGCTATGTTGTTGCTTTTAATGACACGTGTTGGTCATGTGTAGAGTCATCTGGAGTGATCTACTGCCGCTGTCGCAATGACCCTAGGTTTATTTTGTGTCACGTACAAAAAACCCTGTCTATTTTTGTTTTTTAAAAATGCACAACCAGAGATCCTCCTCTACAGTGTGTTAATCAGTGTCACGCAGACTTTGTGCCACATTAACATCTGCGGTCAAAGTCCTGAGGTAAGTGAGGAGTTGATTCCCAGTGCTACATTCTTTCAGACTTTCACCTACTTTTCTTACCTTTTCTAGAGACGGCTTTCATTAGCGGTCCAGAAATAATTTGTTCAGGTGGTTAATGTGTAATCTGACCCTCGGAGGATCCCAGAACCAAGTTCACTGAGCTAAATATGTTCCAGAGTACAGTCAGTGTGCTGAGAGTTAAATCTAGGCGTCCAGAGTAAATGCACTTGCTGAGTTACAGGATATCACTGAGCCATGTTGTTTTGTTTTGTTTTTGTTTTACATTTAAATACAGTTAGTAAATTATCACAGGTTTTGAATATATTAGTTGGAAACTCATATTGGGCCAGTGTCATGTTAATATTTTGCAGAACAGTTCAACAACTTATTTGATCTTTGTCAATTTACGTAGGTATTATTTGGCTTAGAGACATTTGTTTAAAATTTGTGGAGGCAACCGGTAGCCACTTCTGCAGGCCCCCTAGTGGCCATACTTTAGGTGTGATGGAAATCACGTAGCACAGTTTGGTATTTTCCGGGCTGACAGAGGAGTATACATCAGGACACCCACTGGACCACCATTGACTGGGGGGAATGTTTCACGACTTTCTTTGTGTGATAAGATAAAATATTGTTTTAATTTATGTTACGGTTTGATCTAGTGGTAGCTACTAGCTATCTAGCTAGCTAACTTGCTGCTAAGTGAATTTTAATGGTTTCACAGGTGGTGAACATCACCTATGACTAAATATGGAGCAGCACGGTGGCTTGGTGGTTCGCAGCTTTGCCTCTCACTGCTGGGATCTTGGTTTAAGTTTGTATGTTCTCCATGTGTTTGTGTAGGTTTCCTCCATGGTCTCTGGTTTCCTCCCACAGACCAAAAAAACATGGATGTTAGGAGAAATAGCTGCTCTAAAAACTATCCTGGTGTGAGTGAACGTATGTCTGTATGTGTGCATGCCCAGATGTGGACGGTCACGCTATCCTGGGTGAACCCCCATGTGTCCGACGCAGTCCTCCGGGTGGATGAGTGTTACTGGTTGAGAGTACGCTGTGAGCGTTTGGCTGTCGCTTGTGGTCAGTGTTGGTGTTGATTCAGTGTTAAACAGAACGTGCAGTGTTAATTGTAAACCATACTTGGGTGTCTAGAAAGTCGCTAAATAAGTGTTACAATAAATAAATGAGTAAACAGTGTCCAGAAAGCACAAGACTAACCATGAATGTACTTCATTGTGTCCATTCCTCACGGCTAAAACCTGAACCACACCCTCGCCTGTTCGCACCTGCATTCTTCAGATCCTCTCTCTTCTGCCCACCAGCAACACCGTGGCATATACCACAGAGAGGTCAAGAGGTCAAAGGTTAATTTTCCTCTAGCCCTGAGGCCTCTTCCCCTTGAGACAGCAAGGCGTCGGAATCGACTCTCTGCCTCTGAATGCCCTCTCAATCCTGGCAATCTGACCCGTTAGAGCCCTGTCCCGTTCCCTCGTGACTTGTTGACATGTTAGAGGACGAATGATATTGCATAAAGGCCTATTTTGTTTGGCACTGCTGGATTGGCACATTCACAGGCGTAAGATGAAATCTCTTGTGGATTTTGTCCAAAGATTTGAATTTTAATCTGCCCCAGTAACCGCTGCGTGCACTCTTGTTTGTAGAAGCTTTGGCGTGGCAGAGGGACTTTATTTATTTATATATTTGGTCTATATTTCAATTATAGGGCCATGATATTATATGACTAATTATTGTTAGCATTATATAATCATGTATCAGTATTATTAATGTACCATAATATGTTCAAGCTGACACAATGGCCCTGTGTATAAATAATATAGAAACTCTTCATCGACTGAATCATTACACTTTCGTACAGCGTGGAAACAGGCGGAGATTTGAGTGCAGTTGATGAATCAACTTAACCGCCTGAAATCGAGCACCATCTTAAGAGTGTCTCATTTACATATCATTTACAAGAAGCACTACTGTTTCAGCAGTGAACCAATGAAAACCTAGCATTTAGAGGCCCCTGAGCCAATGACTGTGCCCCAAGGCAAATTAAAGTTTGAAGTTAAGTTATGCGCCACTGCTTCCCCTGTTGGCCAAACTGAATACAACTAGAAACAAATACAAAGTGAAATAAACAAAATTTGTTATATATATTTTTAAGGCAGTAGAACGGTGTGATTATAAAAACAGTGCCTTACTGAAGTGCACCTGGAGGCTTTTACTTCAAATAAACGCTAAGTAAAATACTTCAAAGTTTTTGTGAATCAGTTGAATAAATCACCGTGTGCTGGTTGTTAATGTTATTGTCATTTTTTGTTCTTGTAGCTTTGCTGCTGATGTCTTTTCATTCATTCATTATCAGTAACTCTTATCCAGTTCAGGGTCGCGGTGGGTCCAGAGGCTACCTGGCATCATTGGGCGCAAGGCAGGAATACACCCTGGAGGGGGCGCCAGTTCTTCACAGGGCAACACAGACACACAAATACACATTCACTCACACACTCACACCTACGGACACTTTTGAGTCGCCAATCCACCTACCAACGTGTGTTTTTGGACTGTGGGAGGAAACCGGAGCACCAGGAGGAAACCCACGCAGACACAGGGAGAACACACCACACTCCTCACAGACAGTCACCCGGCCGAAACCCACGCAGACACTGAGAGAACACACCACACTCCTCACAGGCAGTCACCCGGAGGAAACCCACACGGACACGGGGAGAACACACCACACTCCTCACAGACAGTCACCCGGCCGAAACCCACGCAGACACTGAGAGAACACACCACACTCCTCACAGACAGTCACCCGGAGGAAACCCACGCAGACACAGGGAGAACACACCACACTCCTCACAGACAGTCACCCGGAGGAAACCCACACGGACACGGGGAGAACACACCACACTCCTCACAGACAGTCACCCGGAGCGGTAATCGAACCCACAACCTCCAGGCCTCCAGGCCCACAACCTCCACAACCTCTTGAAGCAGAACTGAAAAATCCATGTATTTGTGTCCATCCTACAACTGCGAGTGGAGTATTTGGGATGACGGTTGTCGTTAGATGCAGAAAATCTAATCAAGTGGAAAAATCCACCTGCAGATTTCTTTATAACCATTCATAAAGATTTCTATATAGTCATTCATCCTGTGGAGGCTTAACCTTACAGTATCCATTTTTACTACTAGGCCAACAATAACCCTAACCCTAAACTTTTCTTAACCCTAAAACCTGTCTTTGACTTAAAATGTAATGATTTACATAATTGGGATGAGAAGTCCCCCAGCCTGAGTGTGGAGACACCCTAACACCACAGCCAGCCTTAAACCGGAGGCAGTGCTGTTTGGTTAAAAGCAGAATTGCCTTGTTATAGTTCTCTGTGGTCAATGTACAGAATAGCTGTAAAAATCCTTTAAACCCTTTACAAGAAAAAAAAAAAAAACAAGTAGCACACATGCTCTTCTGTTCGGAGGTCAAAGGTTGAAGTTCCATGAACCACAGTTCTGTGAAAAGCTGAGGGGGCAAAGGGCAGGCGGCTCGCTGGGGGGAGGAATGAAAGGGAGGATATTGTATCTCCATTCATGTGGCATACGAGGTCGAAAGGGTCACTCGAGTTCAAAAGTCAACTTGGCCAGATAGTACACGGATTGCTGCCTTAGTGTCTCTCCCTGACCCCGTTTTAAAAACTGGACCGGATCACGCCACCGCAACGTGTGTCAATTATATTTAATATCATCGCTGGAAGGCTTAACTGTGTGTCCGATAGTTTGGTGTATCGTTATTTTAATGGACACCGATGATTATTCATGGTCTGTACCGTTTGTTATGCTTTCACCTAGAATAATGTAAACTTAAGTGGCAAATTATCAGCTCTGTGCTGACTCTAAGAGGTTTTGGAGGTTTCTCAGTTACTGTAACTTCACAGCAACTGGTGCCAACTGACCACTATTCTCACTTTCTTCATGAGAAACAATGTAATTGCACATTTTGCTTTTTACAAATCCAGCTAATCTAAAAGACAATCATTGCTGCTGAGGTCTGGGCTCCTGAGTGTCCAGTCCAATTGTTTTGAGAACAGCAGCTTCTTTGTTTGATTTGCAAATTGTCTTCCATTTATCTGTTTTCTTTGATCAGTAATAGATTCTTGACACTTTAGAATCCTTTCAGACCAATAGTTTGTCAAATATTACAAGATTTTCACTTTAATTCGCTATATTATGGTGCTCATGATTTATGACGAGTGACATCCACAACCACTCTCACAAGTGTGTCAGAGTTGTGCACTGCACCTTTAAGGCTACTGTCTGGGCGGAGCTGTACATTGCAGCGGTTTTCTTGTTTCCACCCGTTTTACAGTAAGTCCCGCCTTCTTTGCGTTCTGCTTGGTTAAAATATGTCCCGCCAGCTTAGTTAGGATTGGCTGGTACTTAACACTTACTAGATCGTTGTTCTATCGTTACTAACCAATCCAATTGCAGGCGCGAACGCGGCTAGCCTATCATAGCGCAGAGCTCTCGACGGTTTTATCCAATCCAGAAGACGATTAGGCGGGTCTTTACAGAATACGGGTGCGGAAAAAAACAAACCGTTTCTTCACAGCTAAGGGGATTCCGAGAGCGGCAAACGAATTCAGTCACAGCCGAGAGAAGAGGCGCGGAACCCCGAGAAGCGCCGTCTGAAACCCGGGGGTCGTTTTTTTTGTTGTTCTTTTGGACTGACATATTCCTTTAACGTATCGTACACCTTAAACGTGCTCTTATACGCGAGAGGAAACTAAAGACTGTCAGTCAGAAGACTTTTTGAGAAGGATTTTTCCTCAAGAAAGAGAAGAAGCAGTTGACCATTGGTCCGTTAGCAGCAGGTAACGTTAATTGTATGAGTGTATGTGTTTGTATGAATGTAGCACTGTATGTATGGCGCGCTGCTGGTGACATCCCTTCAAAAATAAGGCGAATGAACGACTTAATAAAGCGTGGGAACGACGTTTTTCAAGCGTGATAATGACTTAATGAGTGGAAATTAAGAATGTCAAGCTTTTGTATCGTTCAAACGTGTATTTTAAGTCGTTCACACCGGTTATTTATTTGAATGTTATAACACAAGTAGGACTCCGTATGTTTGTGGACTGTCTTCAGAAAACTAACGGCAAGGTGGTCAGTGTTTATCTATTTAGTATTTCAAGCTCAATTCCGCGTTAAACTGGACCCAAAATGTCGAGTAGCGTTCGGTAGAAATCAACCGGACCCATGGTGGCGGCTCGTTTAGTTTCTGTGTTGTCCATTTTGTACTGTATTATGCAAATGTGTGACTGTTGTGCCTTCATTTTCTTTTCTAATACCACCGCTTCTTCGTGTGTTCGAGTGAGAAGAAGCGTCCCGGGTTTCGCTGTAAGAGTTGTCGGAATGTGTTTAAAGTAAAGCTCAAGCCCAGTTCTGACTAGTTCTGTGTCCCTCTGAGTTAATAAAATGAAGGTTTATAGTTATCCTCAGACAGTTATTGCCTTCTATACAGTTTTGTATTCGCTTCTATTTTCTATGAGGTGTGTTTAGACTAATTGCAGTGAATCCACATCCAATTATAGACTTAATATCCAACCAACACACTCGTGTGAGCGGCCCAGCTGGGTACCAGCAAGTTTTGTCCTCGATTTAAGTGGCCCCACATATGGATGGCATTCAGGGACGAAGGGGCCAGTGTGTGTTGAATGCAGGGCTACTATGGGCAGATAGCCTGAAAACAACACCTCTCTAAATAAAGTAAACCAAGTATGTGTCTGAGATACTGGGCTACCCTCGTTTTTCTGAAACAGGCAGCCCACATGTGTCCCATCAATAACCCATCTAGACCCGGTGGAACCCATATTGTGCAGACTGGGTAGTGTTGTCTTACTGGCTTAAAATGTAGACAGAAAAAGTCAGAGTTCTGTGCTTTCATTATTTTATGAAGAGGAGGATAAAAACAAAAACAGTCCAGAATCCAATGTTGTCAAATGACAGCTATGGATTTTGAACTGTGCTCTGTTTATTGTTATCATGAGGCTTCCTGTAGCTTTGGTCAATAAGGAGAGACTGCTGAGGTCAGAGTCAAAAGGTTATGGGAGTCACTGAGCAGATGCCACAGTTGGGGCCTGCTACTGTTAGTTCAGGTGCTTTAGGAAGCCTTCTCTGGACAAATAACAAGTTCATTATTTGTCGTGCTAAAATAGGCTTGTCACAGAAGAGTTTAAAAAGGGGCTCAGTTTGGGTGCAGGAAAGGAAATTGAATTTACACTTTTTCCACTTAACCTAAGTGTAGTGACTCAACTGAGACTTGTTTAGTGTTGGTGCGATTCTTTTGTTTTTGGCTTGTTTTGCCAAAAAAGAGAAACATATATTACAGAATATAAATATAAAAGGCAAAACTTAACGTGTCTTGGGCAGCTACCAATGTATAGCTTAACTGAGTTAGTTGGTTATCTCGGTTAGAATGTATGCTGTTATTGTAACTATTGTGTATACTTCCTATTGTTTGGGATCTGTTTAAGTATTATCTGGTTAAAGAACAAACATCAATTTAGTATAGATATTGGGTTTAATTAAAAAAAACAAACCCACAGTGATTCTGTGCCATCTGTATTTGTGAGGCTTTTTTCTGCCCAGGTGTTAATGTGTATTTTCAAACGGAATGCTGGGAATCTTCCAACATGCTTAGTTTTGCTAACACCTATGAATTTCTTTGTGGCTGATTGTGGCAGTCATTCAGTAGTAGATTCAACAGTCAAATGTTCATGCAAATGAGTTTAGAATTGGTTTAGGGCTTGCCTCATAGAGTCACATCTACAGGTACAAAGCCATTCGTTTTAATGACCATTCATATTCGCTAATGGTGTGCAGGATCCTCACTGAGAGCAGTACTCCCAAGCTGATTTCATGATGTGTGAGCATTGCTAGTGGGCTTGTTAAAGTGTGAGAATGACTCATGGATGGTGTTGATGGTCGCTCGGAAAATGAAAATGACCATATTGTCTCTTCTTTATGTTTGGGAATACTGCCATACCGAGCTGTGAAAGACGAAAACAATGCCTTGCAATTCTCACCTTAGCACTGTCCCACTGGCCTCAGCACCTTTTGAGTCTGAGTGCTTTAAGCCTCTTGAGAAATTGGAGAGAAAATAAAGAAGGACATAAAGAGTCTATGCATCTACAAATGAGTTTAGTAGTAACTAAAGGCTTTGTTCTGAGTGGTGAGATGTCTGCATTATCTTTGATCTAAAGGAGACTTCATACATTATCTGTGTTTGAAATTCAGATTTAAGACAATTATATGGGATAGCTCTGTAGGCAGAGAGTGATTTGTACATATGTTTCAGTCCAGATGTCATGAAGATCAACCGGGCTCTTGCCAAGAAAAAAAAACACATTCCATTAATCTTTCTGAACGCTAGAAATACAGCAAGGTAGAACATTAAAACCATTGGAGCAAAGATGAATTGTCGGGACTGTGGCTGAGAGATATGGGGCAGAGACTCATCTGCTATAAGAATTTGTGCCTTTGCCTTGGACTATTGGCAACACTTTCATTTATAAGGATGGATTGACTTTTGCTGATTGGTTTACTGTTAATAATTTATAGTTTGCTGAATTTGCTTTCCCTTCTCAGGCAAAGATGCAGGTCAGATAAATTAGGCAGGCCACCCTTACCATCATCACCCATTTAAAAACAGCAGCTGTGAAATATCTGTGCCAGGCAGTGACATCCACAGCGTTCCCAGAAGCAGCTCAGTCTCTGACTCCGTCGTTATTTAAGTTCTCCCATGCTATTTCGAAATGGAAGGGGCATAATTAGATGCGCATATGTCTCTTATTTGGTTTTGGAAGTAAGCGTTCTTAAAATTCAGTATCGCAAAGGTTTCTGTAAGTGTCACAGTATTGTGTGAAATTAAATTCACATTGTTGAGGTTAAGATTACCCAATGCTATTGAAGGAACGGGCTACAAACCTGATATGGCATATCTCTAAAAAGAGAATATAGCCATTTTATGTACTCTTCAATAGTACCAGTGGCTTCAGAATTATTATATGTAATATCGATCAATTTATATATAATGTTCCTCAAAAGGAAGTGCACAACGGGCAGCGTATAATATTGTGTGTTAACTTTCTGTGAGAGAGATTTAGAGCCCTTAAATACTCCACATGTCTGGTATCTAACAACACTGCCGTGATCAGTACTACTGAAACTGAGCCTGTTATGGACGGTAGGCCTATTTTGCTCTGCACTTGTTACCTCTATTGAACAGCACATACCTTTTCTATTCCTGACTTAGTCCCTTCTGGGTAAAGGTCACTTGTATAATACTCCTGGCCTCCGAAAGGAAAAGATGCTGATTATGAGAAACATGACCACTGCTACTTTTGTAGCATATAATTCAATTTAATACAATTACTGTCAGCCCATCATTTATACGGGTGGTGTCCTCATGTCTCGTAAAGTGTCCGGTTAACAGACAGAGTTCAAGTTGGAGGTCACAGAGTTTGATTAACATGCCTAGTCCATTTCAGCAGTGTTTTTCTAAGCTGTGTGCTGTGCCTGGTTTTAAACAGGTTGTCCTGAGAGAGGCCAGGCAGGAAAGAAAGAGAGGGAGCGAAATAGGGAGAGAGGGTCTGGATAAGTGAAATGCCAGTCATTCCTAGTGAGTCCAGAGTTGCGAAGGTTAGTGCCTTGTCTGTGTAAGCTGAAGGATTGATGCATGAGCCTGTCTACTGAGGAATTCAAAGTCCAAGGCCATAGCGGCGCTAGCCTATTACTGGGACTGTCCTTCATGACTTCTTAGCGGGGCTGTCCTTTTGGGAACCTTCAGAGCCGAGGCAAGGACACAGCGTCTGGCGCAGTAAGCTGTGGCGGGAGAGATTTACGTAATGACCTGACTTAAACGCAGGTGTCTGACTCTGCACACGTACGTACGGCCCCAGGTCTGGGCTGGCAGTGGGGGAAAGATCCCAACCTAATTACGTCACCCTCCTGTTTAAAAGCTTTCCTTGCAGATTGCATTTTTACTCTGCACAATTAACTAAAGAGGGATTTTCACAGTTTATGAATGAAAGATGGATATATTGCCCTGGAAGTTGGCTGCCTAAGATGCACATGTTGTGAAATTGTGTCTGGAGGATTTATTTATTTAATGAGGGTCCCAGTGAATTTGAAATGAGGACTGGGTCTTGTTCACGGAGTGGCAGGCAGACCCAAAATGAAACACTATAAAATTCTCCATATGGAAATTAGATACTTACCTACTGTTTACCTTCACATGGGAGCAGTTTTCAAAATGAAATAGCCTGCACTATGCAGAGTAAATAGGAAAGAAGCCCTAACAGTCAGACAAGTATTCAGTTCGTTGAAGTGATCAAATACTTCCCTTGTGTTTTAGTCTCTGTTTTTCTTTACATATTCATGCAGGAGTTCTTTCACCCCAGCTCCTTTATCACGGAAATTCCGGTCCTTAGGTGTGTCACTGGACAGTGACCCATTCCACACATGGGTCTTGCTTTTGTTACTATTCCAATTAAAGTGTAAATTCACCCTTTTCACTTCAAAACCTGTATAACACCTTTATAGGTACCTTTGATACGTGTTATGTCAGTTGCATTCTTCTTCATGAAGAGACATTCCAGGAAGTTAAAACATTAAAATTCGCTCAAAAAAAACGAACCATGAACAAGAAAATAGCCAAAACAATGTGACTGAAATGTGGTGGATTATTTATTTCTGCAAGGAGTTATACATGTCTTTGATTGGATTTGCAAAGCTATCGTTTGTGGAGAAGAAACAAGAACTAAAATAAAACCTCCCTGAGATACCTATAAACTCACATCATTTGTGTTTACAAGATCTCAAATGTGAAAAAAAAGATTTACTTCTCCTTTAAGTTAACAGTCCTCACACACACTGTTTCTCTTCAGGGCTGGAGCCTGGAAGCACGGTGTTCTTGAGAGCTGCCGCTGCTTTAAGCTTTTCTAGGCACAAAATGGCACATGAAAAAGCTGTGAGGGATGAAGTCGTCTCACTTCCTAAAGCTGAGTGACACCAGGCACCCGTTGCTGGAGCACAAAAGCTTTCACTCAGGGGTTAAAACGAACTGTGCTGTTGCTGGGCAACAAGGGACACCTCTCCAGTGCCGATAGATGGCGGCGAGTAGATTTCTGTCCCTAGGACACAGTCGGTGGTGAGACGTTGATGAAGTCCCACCACATAGCCCTGCTCTCTGCATGCTGTTTTTATGCCTGAAGAGGCATATCCAGACTGTGGTGTATATGAGCAGACTAGAGGCAGTGTACAGTGCTGCACAAGCTGCTAAGGCACTCGTGGGTATGAATAAGGAGGAAGAACAGCACATTGCTTTGCAGCTTCTTTTGGCCTTGATTTTCTCCCTGGTTGATTCAGCCAGAGTTGTTTAACCGGATCTCTGGGTGGGAAGTATAGCCAATGTCGATGCCTGTACTTTAACTTGTATGGTGATATTTGACGGATATTTGAACAGGCAAAATGCAAGATTTGTAAACATTATTTTAATCTTTTATCAAGCTATACAACACCAATACCTCTTATTAATGAAACATGCAGGTGTTTTTAGCCCTTGAAGCACCAGATGCGTCGACTGCGTGTTCCAAAAAGCATATTGTGAAACAGTTTAATCACAATGAAAATAAACCATCGCCATCTTGCCCAGCCTTAGCTGCTCTGCGTGCTGTAATGCTCAGTCTTGCCCCGCTTCTACTGTCCCTGCATCCCAATTAGCTGCAGGCGGCAGGATCAGATGAGTTAGAGCTCTGGCCCGGATGTGGCTCCTCCACCAGTTCTGGAGACGTCCTTGGGCACCGTGGGAAGATAGATGCCCCCAGTGTCCTAGAGTGCCACTTCATGCTTATAGAAGCAGAGGCAGTGGAAGAGAGCTGGCATTAAGACGATCCTGACCTTGACCTCCTTGTTGGAGAAGCTTTTAAATAACACTCCAAAACAAGATTCAATCATGTGACCTCCCCTCTTACAAAGAGGCCCTTCTTGACTAAGTGCTCTTGGAGGGTTTGTGTAACATGCTTGTCTGAAGCTTGGGGCAAGTCGTCTTTTTGAATTATTCTAGAAATAAATCACTGTATCTTGGTCATAAGGTTGGTTTGTAATTTTTGCTGAAAGTTTCAAACTGCACTTTCTTTTCCACTGCTTCTACAACAGTGCTGATAGAAAATATATCAGCTTCTTTTTAATGGACAGAACTCTTTACAGTTTCTCTGTAAAGGGGACGTATTATGAAAAATTCATTTTAAATGCATTACCACATTAGTCTGGGGATATGGAGCTTCTGCCGACCCACAAACTGCGAAACCACCCAGTCGTTTTTTTTTGTGATCTGCCTAAGTCTGAAAACGTGGGATAAAATTAGCTGTTCTGAATTGGTGCTGCTTCTACATAGATAACAGGCACTTCAGGATTGTCCTGCCTCCATATTTGAGTCTCTCCAATCATAGCACTGGATCCGTGTTTATATGAGAGTGCACAGATGAGGTTAAAAGGAACTGAACACGAGGGAAATAAATGTACTGAATAAACATGATGGTGTTTCTGCTGTTCGATGCCGGGCGCCTCACTTTTGGTGTAAACAGAGGCTCATTTAAAGGAACAGAATCTGAAAACAGGACTGTCAAGACATGGCGACAAGAACGCTGGGTTTGTTTTATCCTTGTGGTATTTTGGCCAAATCATGTCATAACAAAACCATTATAAGAGAAGGACAAACGATGTTCTTAAACGTAATGAGAATTTATTCATAGAACTTGTGGAATATTTCTGTTGATTCATTCCTCCTGAAATGTTAGTATAAAAATAGATATATTTACAAATGGTGTAAAATGTTGCTGGCATAGATGTTTATTTTGTGGTTCCAGTTCTCTATTAACTGCAGTACTTGTTACCCCAGCAGATTCAGCAAAATGAGAAATACTTTGCAGCTGCTGACTGGGAGCCCAGCTGAAATAGGCTATATCAGTGAGGTAATTTCTTGCTACTTCATGAATGTTTCTAGAGACTTGGGCTGTTTGAAATATTGGGCACACTCATCTTGAGATTGGAACGCCTGAATCAGTCTCTGGGGGAGCCGAAAGCTCTGGCGCTGATATGAGGCTGCATGCTGAAATGTGCTACTGCTCCACTTGTGTAACTGTGTTTACATGTCTGAGTCACGCAGGCCAGACGACTCCGATTTAGCAGAGCCTTCCTCTAAGCCACCTGCCCTTCCATTCAGGGCTGACCTTCATGCTTAAAGGGAGGCAGGGCTTGACCTAAATACATTTAAATGGGTTTAATAAGGTCAATGGGCAGTTTGATTCGACAGCTTATTAATGCCTTTCAGAGGTGTTTACTGGGTTGGGAAATGTTCACCGGAGCTGTGACAGCCGCGACAGAGGAAGGCATTGAGTTGTGAAAGGAAAACATAGTTGAATAAACTGACTTGCCTTTAGAGCTGCTTCTGGTTCAGAGCAGCTGCAGAGTAGTTAGTTAGTTACTTGAACTGGGTAAATGTTTTTGTGGATGTCTTTGTGGACACCACAATGCAATTTTATCACAAAACAATGTTAATATAGTGATAAGACCTTCTCTGCAATTTATCATATTGTTTATTGCCCTTAAAAAATAGTGGAATCATAAATTCATATTATAATTATCATATTAATACACCGGCCAATGCTCTGTTTTGGTTTTTCCCCCATCCCTACTTATATACTTTGTTTGGTGTTATACTTTAGTTTTGCTGCGAATGCAGTTATGGGTCACACTTGTCTGTTGGTGGGTGGAATGTCAGACAAAGGTTAATGCACCACTTTTTTCTCCTCTCACTCAGACACATGCACCTGTTTTGCACACTAACCACACTGCAACATTCATGCCCTGTGAAACGGGGTGGTTTTTGTAGTTTCACAGACCAAACGCGCTGCACGGGAGGCAGAATGGTTCGTATATGAACGTGGCACATGTCAGAAAACAGACACGTTGGTGTTTTGTTGATGGTGTAAGCAGGATCAATACATCTGACCATTTGTCTGTTTGTGTTGCCTGGAAACATGTTCTCACATTACGAGGATCAGACGGAGGATCCTCGTAGGGGCGAGAGAGCGCGCTCCCTCGTCATCAGCGAGCACCGCTGTCTGCTCGGCCGGTCCGCAGAAGCAACAAACACCCAGATCAGGAGGTTACTGTTGATCTGCCTGTAAAGCTCCTGGGATTTGGAGGGCAGTGCCTTTGTAAATGAGTAAAGTGCTCTGAGCGTATGGATGTGTACTCAAGATGATGTATCTTAAACCATGGTCTAGATGCTTCTGAGTGATGGCTTTCTCTCTTATATAGCCGATGGAGCTATTCTCAGACTGGAAGCTGAAACAGCAGGGATGGGGCAAATATTTATATAAGTTTTCACAGTTTAATTACAGTGTTGTAACACAACAGTTCATAAAAATAGTCAAGGCCTGGTTTGGCGTCTGACGATGGCCACTTTAGGTTTGCAGTTGAGCTTTATTACAAACATCATAGAAGCCTGAAATTGCAAAAGGTTTTGGTTGACATCGACTAATGTGTTTTTTTTTTATGCTACAGTAGCTTCATAGATACAGTAGCTTCCGGACTACAGACTTTGAAAAAAGAACACTCCTCCCTTGTTGTTATTCTAATTATTAAAATACTAACCTGATAATTCAGTGATGCTTGCGTTAAGGAAGTATCATGATTTTTTATTTTTTTGCTAATCGTCATGGTCCTGGTGCAAAGAGAGGAAGTCCGGGCCGCCCGTGTTTGGCTGCAGGCGCTATTTAATTAAGGCGTGAGCTGCTTCCACACGAGCTGCCTGATAAGGGCTTCATACATCTCTGATCCAAGCAGAGCTTGCTCTCAGAGCACTGGGGTTAATGAAGGTAGAGTCTCTTTCTCTCTCTGTGCTGTCTTTCCCCTTAGTCTCTTTTTCTCCCATTTTTTTTCCACTCTCCCCTCCTTTTCTCCCCCCTTCTCTCTCTACACCACACTCTCTTTCTCTCTCTGCCTCTTTTCCTCTCTTTTTTTTTCCTTCTCTCTCCCTTTCTCACTCTCTTGGATGTGCCTGATCAGACTCTGCGGCGCTCTTCACATGTTCTCTTGGAAAAGAGCGAGAGAGAGAGAGAGAGAGAGACGGAGAGAAAAGTGGGTCATGGCGACCTATTTTTCTCACAGTTCACGGAGGCAGAGGGTGGCAGGGCTGTCGTCAGTCAGATGGGGAGCAGGGCTTGATAGGGAGGCAGGGCCTTGTCTCCAGACGCAGCGACACAGAAGTGGGTCAGCAGCAAAGGCTACATCTTGTAAACGGCTTGTCGTATTGTGGAGGAAGCTGCAAATGAACCATAGATTATATACCCCGGGCTGTTCACGGAGGTCCCCCCCTCCACTTCTCAAGGGCCCTTCTTGTACACGGATATACACAGAAGCCCTGTAGAAATGTTTCTTAAAAAAGTTATGTACACTTCACTCTATGAGTCAATGCAAAACCTTATCTAAATTCATGCTTCCTTTACGCAGCACAAACCAACCAAAGGAAAAATGTAACAGTCATGTTTTATGCGGTTAAATAGGTTTAAGTCAAGCATGCTTTTATTCATCTTCTCATTTTCCTTGGAAGCTTCTTCTTGACCAGATTCATCCTGAGAGGGTTGTACTGTAAAAGTACTTGTTTACATCATTAGATTCTCTGATCACTGAGCACTGTGGAAAAACTCTTGAAGGTATATGATCTAAGACCATATTAAGGCTCAGTCCAGTGTGTGTTTTTTGCATTGCACCTAATGTTTCCAGGTAGGCACCGGACTCCCTGTGAGTACACATTTCAGAAGAAGAATGAATGAACAAATGGTTATTTTTATAGTTTAAAAGTATGTAACCAACTGATTGAAAGACAATGATAAAGTATATCCACTATACAGCAGTGTTGACTGTAGCACACTGTGACAACTTAGTTTCCCCAAAGACTGTGATGAGAGAACTCCTCATCCTCATAAAGGTTCAGTCAATAATTGGAGGTTGTAATTCACAGTATCTTTAAAAATGCAGATGTACCCCAGATGTCAGATTTCTTTGGCTATCTGCTGTTCTGCTATTCCAAAATACTTTGTCAAAGTCTGTTTCAGTAGCACCAAATTTCTTTAGTCATATATATGCATTGATATTTGACTTTTAAGCAGCTCTTACATCTTGTCTGTGCATGGGGCAAACATTCCGCGTTTGGCAAAACTGTCCATAAATGGAAAGTACTTGGATTATGTATTCATTTTTACCAGAACTCTGTTGTCTGCTGTTATAAAACTTTAACTACATGTTTATGAAACTCAACCTACTGCAGATTATTTTAAAATAATATAACGAACGCTAGAGTGCATTAGACTGTGCTTTAGTCCGCCTGTCCATCTGTTTACAATAGATTCCAGTACTTCAGCTGCTCACATGTCATCTTCTTATGCTACTTCACACATCACTGCAGCCAAGACTCGTTATTATTGTGAACTTCAGGCTTAAAATTTGCATGCTCCAGTTTAAAAAAAAAAAAAGGCTTGCTTTGTTGTTACTATGTTTTCAGAATGCACAATTTTCCCATACAAGGCATGCCAAAATCATGAGCACTTTCTTTTTAGTTTAGGGGCCTGACTCTGAGCTTTGCCAAACACCCTTCACCCCCATAGAGACATAAGCAGACTCAAGGCCAAAGCAGAGAGACTTGCCAAAATTTATGACAACAAAGAGAGCTGGACTTTGGAACCTGAAAGCCTTATCCTTGATGCTGCAGCTCTTTATGACATCTTGCCCTGTTTGATCGGCCAGAATCCTGCTTAGTCTTATTTCACTGTGTCTACGGAGCAGTATGAATCTAAGAGGGAGCAAATGGGACTTTGACCCTGATGTGTGTTTTTAGTGCTTGAGTTTTACTGAAGTGCGATTTGCAGGCTGGCCCACAGCAGCGCCCACAAGTGCTCTGACTAATGAAACTCAAATTGGCAAGGTCCTGTTGTCTGTGCTGAACGTTTGCTATATTTACCAAGGTGTGCAGGCCCACAGATGAAACGCCACATAAGGCATCAGTCTGGAATGGGGTTATATGCCAAAGATTAGCATTGTGCATTTTTTATTTTAATGGCGCTGAACCCACAGGTTTCTCTTTGCTATTATTAGCTGGTGGACACCTGAGCTAAGTAATTGAGGCATGTGGAAACTGCGTCTTCAGGCAGCTTGTGTCTTTGCACTAGGGTGTTTGCGTTTGGTGCAACATGCAGGCAATGATCTGATGAAGTCCGGCTGGAGGTGAGGAAGCCTGCAGCCGGTTCAGGACAGGATCCGACCGTTCAGTGGGTCGGCAGCAGGGAACAGAGCAGATGGTTTCCAGCAGGACCACAGATGACATGTGATAGCATTACAACGAAGAAAGGTCAGCCGATAGTGCCGGCTGCATGGACTTTGGCCTAGCAAAACTCCCGCAAAGAACAAGATCCATGCTGTCCTGCCCAAGCATCTTGCTCAGAGCTTTAATAGTTTTTCTGAATACAGTGAAGCTTCACTTTTTTCAAATGGCATTTGCACATATGCCAACAGTGGATTTTAGCTGCTTTTACCACTACTTTATTTTCCCTGCTCTGTTTATTGTTAATCCAACATGCAGAATCATGGGGATGGCAGCAACAATGGATGTTGGTGAGGTACAATAATGGTAAAATATTAGTGTCGGCCATATTGGGACTAGGGCTGTGCCATATCATATCGTCATCATTTTTAAAACGATAAAAATCAATATTGTGATGTTAGTGATATTCAGACTTGTTTATGTAATGGTGCCAGTTACCCATTTAATTTAATATAATTCACATTAATAAAACATTGATTGTGTATTCCTAGTGCTTTGTTTGTATCGCCAAGAAAATCGTTATTGCCAGAATACCCTGAAATATTGTGACATTATTTTAGGGCCATATCGCCCACCCCTAATTGGGACTAGTCTGGCAAGGCGAGACCTGTCTATCTGGTCTTTCTTGGTCCTTAATGTGGACAAGAACTGTCCCCTCTACAGATTCTTGTTCTATAATATGATGTGATGCAGACGATTTGATGACAAGCCAAGCAAAGCATGGTTTAATAAATTGATATGTGTGTGGATACTTTGCTTAAAATGTAAATGCTTTAAAGCAACACTAGGTAAGGTTTGATAATTTTATTAATGGTCTCTCGCTACAGTTGAAGAGTATACAGTTGATTCCTGCCTGCCTCTAAAAGTTACAAAGTGCAGTTTCTGCAGTGCTGAGCCTAGAGTAGCACTTAAACAAGCTCTATTCTCTTTATTAAAGGTCAATGAAGAATCACAATTATTTTGAGGCTGTAATTTTAAGGTACAATTCTAACCTACTACAACTTAAATGAAAATTTGTGAATACTGAAAACTGAACTGTGTGAATGTGGTAAAGCCTGCTTGACAGAATTGAGTTTCACACAGTTGTGGCCACCTAACTTAACCTGACCTAAGCTAACCTAACAAGGCTGCTCGGGGGCAGAGTATCTGGTTCTAGCTAGCTTTGAGGATTATGTTGTAAAGGCTACAGTCAGAGTCAGAGTTAAAACTGGTTTCCTTGGCTCTTTCTTATGCAGAGTATTCTCAGACTGCGTTCGGATTCAGTCCAAAATGTAGTTAATTTCCACCCTTATTCTGTTTATGTTGAAGGGTTAAAAGGAGAGAATGTGTGTATATCTCACCTCCTCTTCCTACACTCGAGCCTCACCGCCACGGAAGACAGTCCAAATATTTGCTTAATGCTCTGAACCTTGGTGCAGCACTCTGGTGCATCCAAGGGCACCACATTTGCATGGTGATAAAATTCTCCTTCCTCCCGCAGATGGACCCACGGTAGAATTTTCTTTGGCAAATTTTCTCGTCCACACGCCATGAGGCGTTAGCAGCGAACACCAAGCAGCTGAGGAGTTTTATGAAGGTGGAGTTTGAGGATCAGTTCATGAAATAGCTTTATCGTTCCTCTCCTCCCATCCCGCTCTCACATCAAATAGTGTCTGATACAAACCAGCAGAAGCTTGTTCAGCAAATCATGAAAAGCTTATTATTTTTTTGTTGCCCACTGTATTCCTCGGCTGTCTCAGGGCCATGTCGGTATGGAGGATTCTGCTCATTATTCTCAGATAAGGCAAGCGCTTCCACTGAAGCATGCTGTCTAAAGCCCTTAAACAAGAGAGTTTGTTAAGGGCCTCAGCACACTTAATGTTAACGCAAGCCAGGTATGTGTTTTTTTTTTTTTAAATCCTCTTCCTATGCTGCTGCACAAACATGTAGTTGAGTAGCAATATCTACAAGGTATCTTAGGACAAGTCAGTGAGTTTTAACACCCACAGTGGCACCAGTGCCATCCGGAATCACTCCACACTTCCCTCAACTCATCACCATCCCACCACACCGTATTAGCAAGTGAATTTGTGGTGGAGGTTAAAAATACACCAGTCTGACATTTTGAAATTCTGCCTGTATCTCAGAGTTCAATGGTAAGGTTAGAGATCCAGCGTCTGATAATGCTCTCCCCACTGGGGGCCCGATAAGAGCAGCCGTGCAGATTGGAAGAGCGGGGATTAAAAAAAGAAAAATGAGAGCGGGAGAGACATTGGAGGAGATTTGAGATGTCTATCAGTCAGTGTGAAGGTTTTTGTCTTGCAGATCCGGTTCAAGGACGCCTGTAGGCGAGGCAGCTCGCGCCGTGCCAGCAATGCCGCTCAAGGTCACACGCACTCGCCCTGTGACATTCAGGAACAACAGGAAACGGGGGGGCACTGTAAAAATCCATCATCTCCCCTGTGTGTACAGAAAACAGACTTTAACTCCCTCAGTGACTGAGGGCTCCAGGGTCCAGAAATACTGTTTTCTGTGGCACAATAAGCTTTGTTTCTGAGACTGTGATCGAGGGCTGCTCCCCGCTCTGCGTCTGGCAAAGCTGAAAAGTAGCCGAGGCAGCTTTGTAGTGCTAAATATGCAGGCTGTGTGTGTGTGCGTGTTAGTGTGTTAACTTGGGAGGAGAGAGGAGCACAAGGAGAGCCTTAAAGTTATTTAAAGAGACAACCATCCAGATTTATCTGCTGTGGTGGCCTTCCCAACCAGATGAACTTCGCTCAACTGCGCCCCCCCATTTTTAACTCCTAAATCCAGCTTTATCTCACGGCTGCCACTTAGTCTCCTGCCCAGCACTGCTGCTTTCAACTTGACGAAGATTCACATCAAAGGCAGTGTTTGCACCCACAGTGATGGCATAGACATTTGCCTGATTATGACAGGGATGCATGCAGACAAAAGCTTAAATCAGCCTGACGGAGAGTAGTAATATCAGCACGTAGCCTGTCACCAGTGAGAATGATGTGACCCAGATAGGAACAAAGGTAAAGTTCAGACTTAACTGTTTCGCAGACCACACAGCTTCCCCTGAACCTTCTGTGGGATTCCACTGTGTAGAATTCAGTTATTGTTCAATCTGTGGTCGCTTATAACTTTTGTGTCTTTGTCCGGACTTTAATTCGAGGTTGTGCTGTGTGATAAGACAAAATATAGAATTGAATATAGCAATATTTCAGGACATTTTTAGGAAACTATGTTTATTGTAATATTTCATTAGAGCATTTTTAATAAAATGCAATCAAAACAAGAATGTATTATGTACTTAGTACAATAGCTCAAAGAACGAGTGTTTTTCTCTGATTGTAATTTGTAAATATCAATACATTTTAAATGTAAATACAGGGGATCCTTGACTTACGATGTTGATCCGTTCCTATGTCGCGTCGTAAACTGATTTTCGGTGTAAGTCGGAACATACGTACATACTGTACGTGAATAACATACTGTAGGCACTGATCCTATCCTAACACCTATCCTTCTCGGTCCTGAGACGCGTAACCGTGTATTCTTCCGCCGCGCCGCACACCAAACACGAAGTTCGCGTTACGACGTTTACGACGCAAAACCACTTAAGTCGAAACAAGGCTCTATACAGTAAATGGGAGATGTGTCGTAACCACGAAACATCGTAACTCAGGACTGACGTAACCCGAGGACCTGTAATTTTTTAAGGCAGAATGAGGGAAAAGTTAATCTAATATATTATTTGCAGGTGAATAGTAAAGGTATATTAGTAAGAATCTCAGTCCCTAAATGGCAAAAACCCCTGTTCAATGTACGCAACCTTCCAGTCATCAGATAGCACAGCATGAGGAACTGTAATGCTACCATGATAAATATAGCCACATGGGCTATGAGTTCTCTGGGCCTGAATTAATCTCTGATGGACTGAAAGTCAGAAAAAGCAACACGTGCAATGGTCAAATAAGTCCACATAGTGTGAGCACAAAAAAAGGGGACAGTATATTTCTTTTAAATAACAACAATATCTGTGACAAACATATGATGTAATATATCACATTTACGACTTCCAAGATCCTCATAAACAAGGAAGGTCTGTGCAGGATATGTGTTTCTTACTGTTTTGACGTCAGACATCACAAGCATAACCCCTTAAAGCTGGATTTAGCAGGCTTGACCTCTGCCAGCTGTGACACATAGGACTTGAGTTAGAAAACAGCCACTGAAACCATCGGTCGGTCAGCTGTGCTGTGAATCAGCAACCTGTTAAAATCTTGCCTGTCTTCCTGTTAAGACACTTGGCATTTTTTCCTTTTTTCTTCTTTCGTTTGTCAACCGTTTGATTAAACGAAGAAACGATGGAGACCAAACGATCAATAGGCGCCGTCATGAGTCCACATCCGCTGGACCGTAAATCTTCTGCAGGCTGCTGTCCAATTCATTCCCTTTCATTTTTGCAGATTAGTTTTCCCATTACTCAAAACAGATGTGTTTGGAGATGATGAATTATCTGGTTACACCAAATTTGTCATCAATTGATATGTGGCGCACTCTCGGACACTCCGGTGGGGCAGTGTTTCTCCTCAAGACGTCAAGAAAATGCATTGCTCTGACAGAGCAAACACACATGGCAACGGGTATACGTTCAGCTGCAGTCTGTATCAAGTGTCTGCCAAGCCTTCCTCATGTAGGACCCATGCTTTAAGCATTATCTCCCATCTGGGGGAAGAGACGAGAGAACCAGAAGCACGATCACTCTTCTTTTTTTGAATGTGTCTGGCATTCCTCCATCATTTAATTAAAGAGTGGGGAGATTACTTGGGTCTGCAGACTCATGTAGATCTGATTAAACTTGTGTAACTCCACCGCCTGCTCTTTGTGGGCTCAGCATAGCAGTTAGCCACTATCAGGAGTGAGGACAATATAGAGAAGTCAAAAGAGAGAGTGAGTAGAGAAGGAGATGTAGTGTGTAGCGTAAATGTTCCCCTGTCCTTGACAAGAAAAATTCCATATTGATTCTTCGTCAAAGCAGATGCGTTATCCTTCCTACTGCTGATTTGGTGGGGTCCGTTCTACCTCACCTCCCAGTGGTGTTTCTGTTTGGTATGGTATTATTTGGAAGCTGATTATTGAAGCAACACTAATTTTACCTTAAAATTACACTTTCAAAATCATTGTGATGCTCCACTGACTTGTTATAGGGAGAATAAAGCCTCTGTCTTTGCTGCTCCAGGCTCAGCACTGCAGAAATGTCACTATACACTTTTTGGAGGATGGTAGGTTGGCCTCCCTTGATTAAAGGCTGTAAAAATGAATTACACTCTGAAATTGTAGGAGGAGCCAAGGAGCAAAAATACAAAACCGTACCTAGTGTTTCTTTAATGAGCACACCTTTTAGACTATGAAAGTACAACATTGTGAAACACGGTGTTTGAAAGACCTATCAGCAAGTTTGAAAAATGAATATTGCCCAACCCTTCACATAGCCGTAATTGGCACCTGCAGCTGCACTGGCGTCTGACGGGTTTGAGGTGGGGGATCGGGACGGTTCTGCAGCTTTGCGTGACAGCTGCCTAATTGGGCATTCTCCCCTTGCAGCACGACCGTCTTCTGCAGCCGGGGCCACTGACGAATAGCGGCGGATTACAGATGAGGGCACTGCGACCTGCTCGACCTTCCCCATGAGCTGCTAGAGGGAGGGGCCCTGAGGGCTGGGAGGGTGGGGGTGAGGGGGGATGGCAGCGAGGGTTTGACTGTGCCCGGGTCACCGGAGGATGAGGTCATGAGAAGGTGGGGGCTCTGCCAGGTGGCGGATGACAAAGTGTCACATGATGACGGGCCCATGTCAGTGTGTCAAGGGCGCTGCTGCCGGCACTGTTGCAGTTTTTCTCTCTCTCACTCTCTCTTTCCTTTCTTTCATTTGTTCTGGGTTTTGTTCCAGTTTTACGGCCGTTGGCTGTCTTCACACCTCAGCCGAGAGAGCGAGAGAAAGAGAGCAGAAGATGGCAGTTTCCTGAGAGTGGTGATTTTGAGTTCCTCTCTCTCTCTCTCTCTTTCTCTCCCCCTCTCCTTCCCTTTTCCTCTGCTGTCTCCTCCCCCCAGCTGTGTGCTAGACTGCCAAGGTGAGGTTGTGTCCTCTTGTTAGGAGCGATTAATGGCACTCGTTATGTACATAATGAAATATTCCTGCTGATGCAAAAGGTGCTGTTGACTTGCCTGTCTCATCTCCATCGCAGCCGTCCTGTTTACAGCTGAGTGGGGGGAGACCTAGCTGCAAATACCTGCGTTTCCCTTAACAACAAACACCAGAGACCCACCAATCAGGTTTAATTTGAAAAGAAATAGTCTTTTGAAATGTTTAATACGGCTGTTTTTCCCTCCTTTCTGTCACTAATATAAAAAAAAGAAAAAAAGATTCATATCAAAAGCGGATATTATGATCAGATTATGACTGATTATATATATTTTTTTATTCCCAAGTGACCGTAATATTGTAAACCAAGAATCACAAATGTGCGGCGCTACGGTGTGTGACAGACGGAACTGTCAGAGCGTAAATGGAAAGCTGCAGATCGCCTCTCCAATTTCCTGCCTGAGGTGTATGCGCTGAATGTCTAATGAACGTCATCTTAATGTATCACGCCAGTGCAGAGAGACCAGCTCCATGCAGCTGACAGAGAGTCTATGACCAACTTTCCCCATTAATGTCTATCACAGCTTATAGCCCAGAACTCTCTCTCTGGCAAATGCAATTTGCAACAGCCTGGCTGTATTGAGGAATCACAGAGTGAGGGAGGGGGAGGTGGAGGAAGATGTGTGTCTGTGTGTGTGTGTGTGTGAGAGAGAGAGAGTGTGTCTATTTGTTTTTGTATAGTTTTAGGATGATTTATGTGTCAAAACCAAGAAAATATTGCTGTATGACAACAGATTTTTACATTTATACTATATTCGTAGTTTCATAAATACACCATACAAATAAACTATAATAATAAGAAGTAAAATACAATTCACAATCCAGCGTGTGAGCATCTGGTCTTGAGGCTAGAACTACAGATGGGTGTCAAACTTTGTAAAGTTTTAAACATGTAATTATTTTGATATTACTTTGACAGGCACTTTGATAGGTTTTTATATATGGGATATGTTTATGACCCCTCGTCCTCCCCTTGTATAAAAATAAATATGTATGTGTTTGTTGAGGTTGGTTTCTGGTGCTTTTAGATGCATTTCCATCTGTCAGAATAAAATGCAGCGAGTTGTAAAATGTGATGAATTAGTTCACCCCTTTGACTCACCTCCACCGTCCTCTTGACTGTGTGTGTGAGCGCGCGTGCGGTGTGTTTCTGTTTATAGAGTGAGCGACAGGCAGGCGGCTGGGTTACCGTAGGTTTAACAGTTTAACATTGACCTTGTTGAGCACGTAGCTCTCCAGTGTCTGAGCCCGAGCGACGGCTTTCTAATCCTGTGCCCTGGTACACGTAGCTTTGATTAGTGGCAGCACTTATCTGGGCAGAAGACAGCATGCCCTCCTTTAACCATCAGCTGTGGTCTGGGCCACAAGTCGTGTCAAGGTATGGGAGCCCAAGCCAGAGGGGAAAACTATGAGAGGGATGTGGGAGTGCAGATATGACGACGGTAAGTGCACGCATTTGCATGTATGTGCGAGTTGAAGAGAGACGGTGAAGTGGGGAGTCATTAGTATTCTGTCGGAGCATCCTTGTCAGTAGAGCAAATTGATTACCACACTTTACCTGTATCAGCGTGCACAGCTTGGGAAAAGATAGGCTCGCATCGTGTGGCTATACCTGTGGTAGAGTCATTAAAGGAGAGTGCTTTTTTTTATTTTTTAGGTTTGATCACAAGACCACACTCTGTGAGCACACTGTAGGCTCTCTACATCTGATACGTGATTTACAAGTGTAAAGAATGCCACCTTGGTTGAGTCTGATTTTCAGTTTTCTTGTAGCATTTCAGGGAAGTAATATCAGGTGGATTCTGATGGGAGTATACAAGATGTACTGCTCTATGATGGGCATGGAACAGTTCTGCTTTTTTTTAGTCTAGTATCAGTGCTGATGCTGAAACCCCAAGTATGAGCCGATCAGAAAAATCCTTCCTTAAATTCTACAATGCTTTAAAGTGAACTATTACTTACTTGATCACATTTTAAGAGCATCTAGAAGTCCACCACGCTCAAACTACTCACGCTCTACTACCCCACAGGTAGAAAAACACAGCTTACAACATAACATCACTCTGTGAGTATGTGCTATTTTGGGATAGATCTGTTTCAGGATTGCTTTGGAGTCATTCTTTTTCTCCCCGCTGATATCTGCTCCAGTGTTTTCTGCTGCTATCAGCCTGATGACAGTTCCTGGTATCAGATACTGCCATCTGTAGCGTGGACACAATGCTGGTATTGTTGTGTATTTCTTTAGATGTGATGAGAATTCTCACCTGGGTGTACGTTACTTCAACTTTTGGTGATGGATTGGTGCAAAAACCTTTGTAAAACCTGTAAAACTTGTCCTTAACTTCTGCTAGTTCATGCTCTTTCAAGGTCCAAATTATTTAAAGCAAAAACACAATATGTAATGGCCACATGTAGTGGCTTCTCTGCGTGTGACACATATACACACACACATTTTGTCCGTCAGACATTGGATAACGTTAAAATTTGTTCTCGTAGAGGTTCTGTGCTGTTAGACAATGACTGAAATCATGTAAAAGACTCGATAAAAGATACATCTGCATTGTTTTGACCAACATTAAATGTATTTCTCTTCCTTAATAGCGCCACAGAAATGTCGTGGAACAGCGATTGATCAGGCGGCTCCAAAGACACAAACGTTGTGTTTGATGAGTTTGATCATGGTCACTTTCTGGTCTCCTCTGATATCACGCCCCTTAATCATTTCAAAAGCCAAGACAAACATAAATCTCCAAAACATTAAGTTTAACCTTCAGAATTTTAGGTGGAAGTCGATGTGAAACTATTATTTCCAGGTTATTTAAGAACGTTTCTATTTGTCATCATCAAATATTCACACAGTGTGAAGGACAGCTGCAGTGTGTAACTGATGTAGTAAACTAAAATTGATATACTGATCATGCCTTAGTACCGAGGATGGGTGGAATTGGACTAGGTAGGATGACTTTAACCAGAACTGAGAAGCAGTTGTGTGTATGTGTAAGCATACTCACTCAGTCTCAGTGGAAGTGATAAAGTCTGGAGGAGTCACAACTTTAATGATTAGAGCAGGAGTGTGTGTGTGTGTGTGTGTGAGCGAGAGAGAGAAAGTAACAGAAAGCAGTATCAGATGAAGTCTGGAGGAGTCTGAACTATAGTGATTAGAGTAGGAGTGTGGGAGAGACTGGGTAATCACATTTTGGTGGCCTGGCATTTTATTGGCTGCTGCTCAGTGCCAGGCTTGCCAGCTGGATTGATGCTCAGTCGAGGTATGTTCCAGAAGGTTACACATAATCATTTTAGCTTTTAATAGGTTAAGTGCTCTTAATTGATTAAAGACATAGCTCTCGCACATATGGGTACTACTTTAGTGGTTCAGTCTTGATCAACAGCTAACTCTCAGGCTTACCTTCTTGTAGTTCGGAGGAATGTATTCAAGATGTGTTCCTGGCTTGACCGCAACTCCTCCATTACAGCATAAATCAAACATTGACATTATTTTTTTCACTTCATCGTGTGGCCAGGACTGCACAGCCCTAGCCTTGACCTTCTTCTGTCTTTTTGGATGAAACTTCTGAGGTGATTTATCATCTTATACATATCGGTCCCTTAAGAGCGCCTCTTAAAATTAATTTCTAATCGATGTCTGAAAAAGACGCACTGCTATAGTTCGATCGCTTTTGGACAACACTTTTTTTTTGTGCAGTCCTCACTTATCACCTGACTTGATTACACAAGTTGGTTTTGGAGGGCCATTGAATATCACTGTGGAGTGCCCCTGCTATTTTTCACAGTGCTGTGTTTATAGTGAAGAGATACAGGGCTCAAGTCTGCTTATGTAGGTCATGCTGATGTTAGGGATGGGCTTCAGTGCTGTAATTGGGGGTAGTAATGAACAGTATGTTTCAAAGGGCTCAAGCAATAGGCAGGGTGTGTGTGTGTGTGTGTGTGTGTACAGGCAAGTTAGTCGGTCATGCCTCTGGAATTAGGTCACAGCGGCCTAGATTTTATTTTTTTATTATTTTTTTTTTTAGATGTTGGTTTATTCTGATTGACTGGGTGCTTTGGGATTTAAAGCACAAGGCCATTGTATCTGGCCGCATGAGGTCACACTATCTGTTTATTTGCTGTGTGCTTCCCAAGGTGATGGCGGGTCTCGTATCAAACTTTCCTATAGAGCTCGTGTTCACCGGCAGAGATTTCTACAATTGCATTTGGTCAGGTAGCAAGCCTTTTGTTTTATTTAATCTTCCTGAGCCATATTGAATTTACAGATACTGCACTGAATGTCTAAGCGAGGTAGGCCTGTTGAGTAGCTGCTGCAACCCCTGCCTCAGATAACATAATCTAAAAGTGTTTAGCCTTGGGTTCCTCCTTTAGATTTCTTTAACCTTGACTTACCTTTTAATGCAGCGCGCGCACATCTGCCAGCCCCGTGTCCGATATTAGTGATATACACAGCCAGGGCTGCATTGTCACTTTTTATTAACAGACAGAGCTTTGCATGGATAGCAGCTGTTGCGTCCATGCGAAAAGCCTCGGCGACGTGGACGACCTTGACTTCCACCACAAATCCCGTGGCTTTTTCCTTTTCTATTAATCACGCATTTTAAATGGGCTTAAATGGATTACAATTTCTGACAATGGAAGTAATTTATTAGCACTTTTTGGGGGAAAAGATGGGAGGGTATTGCAATTAATCTTGTACCCCGTGTGTTGAACGATGGTAGATTGGCTTTTGGATATCAAATCCCTGACATTTGCATCAGGTCCAGCCCTTGCAGCACAGTCCATTTTCTCCTCAACTCCTAGCTGGAAATTGCCTCTCAGCCACTGATAATGTTGTGACCTTCCTGTTCTTGGTGTCTCGGCGAGTGAGGAAAGACACGCTGCGATGATAAAGCATTCGCGCCTGCCGCTGCTTCTTTTTCGCCACCGGCGAGTGAAATCACTTAAAATGCTGTTGGGTGTTATTGGTTGACATTGTCAGAGATAATGGATAATTACTTGGAGGCCGGTAAGTCAGAAGGAGACAGAGAGAAGGGAGAGCGAGATACAGAGAGAGACATGCTTTTGCCTTTCATGTCCAGCAGGGTGGCGCGCGGAAAGCAAGGGCAGAGGATGGATTTACGGATGCGAAAGGTCATTTTCAATATGTACACCGTGAGATCATGTATTACACACATTTCCCTGTCTTTAGTCACATGCCAGATCCCATTGACTCCCACTCTGCCTTAATGGGCTTTGTCTTGGGGCACGCAGAGATATCTGTATGCTGCCCTACACGGCATAACCGCAGTCTTCACGTGGGCCTTTTTACCCCACCTCCCCCTTCTGTCGTGGTAAAACATATGTAGGCTGCCATTTGATCTGCTTTGATCTGGTTTTAATCCAGCTTTGGTAAGGACTCCGCTCTTCGTTTATTTTCATTCTTTAATCTGTTTGCTTCACTCTCTCTCTGCCTGTTTTGCTCCGTTTGGTTCCAGTCCAATATTTTTAAATACCCTGATACCCTGGATACAAAAATATCCAAGTGTTTTTGTTGGCCTGCAACATCGCCCTGTACAGCGTTGTTTTTTTTAATTGAGTTAAGCCAGGGGCAGAAAAATAGACGTAATCCTGCCCATTAAGATTAGCAGAAGACGTCAGATGGCCGTGTTCTAGCGGGGTGTCCTTTGTTCTTAAATTTGGGTCACTGGCTTGGGATAGACCAGTAACTGAGACCGATGGTCCAGTCTGAAATAATTAATTAATGGATTCCTTTTTGGAGCCTTGGGTTTGTTTTGGCTAACCTTTTCAATCCAGCACCATTTGCATGACATTTAACCGAGTGTATTTATAACGTCTGAGAGCTAATGTTAACGGTGGAGTCACTGATCAGACTAACCTGTGTGTCAGGCCTCCAAGCATTGCAGAATGTGCTAATTCTACACACACATCAGTGCTGTATTTCATTAGGACCAGCTTTCCGTCTTTAATATTTTTTTTATCAAAGCTGTTGCAGTGCCCTTGGGTCATAATCAAGCCTCTTTTTCTCGGGAGTTCACCCCTAACATATTACTCGGATACAAGGGTCAGTGCGACTTGAAGGATAAGACAGTCTCTGGCAACTGAATGACACTCGGGGGAAGGTGGAGTGCTCTGTATTAATTAACCTTTGTGGCTGTGGCCCTGACAGTGGGAAGTGAGGGCTGTTTGTGGAGCCGGAGCTGACAGGGATCAGGTCCAGGGTCTGCGAGCACACAGCCACTGGCAGTGTCATGCTATTTGACAGAGCGTGAGCTGTGATGCTGTAGCCCGATGGAGCCGAAGCCTGACAGGTGCACCAGGTTTCTCTTTCCTCCCTCTCCAACCTCCCCATCCCCACCAAAACCCCCCTCTTTACACCTGCCAGCCTTGCCAAGCCACTGCCAGGCGTAGTGTTAGAGACTGATGACAGCTAGCTTCAATCCGAAGGGGCTTTCACACCTCCAGAACCAGCTAATGCCAGGCAGAGTACTCCAGTGCTAAACATGCACTTGGTATGTGTCGGGAAGAAGATACACTCCATCTAAGCACTTAGGGATTTAATCTCAAAAGCTTCTTTGACTCAATTCCACCTAAATAATGTCATGTCCCTTCTTTAAACCCACTGCATTTCAACACTGGGCACACCTTATTCCAGTGAGACGCCACATGCAGGGATGTCGAGCCTCTCTTAGGCAGAGCTTTTGCATTGAGTTGACACAGTCTGCGTGTGTGAGAGAGAGGACTAGCTATATCTCGTGGCGTCCTGTAGCCTGTAGATGAAGGTGTATGCGCTGGGTTTGCTGTCTCCGTGTGACACTGGCTTTACGGGGAAGTGACTGCTGAGCAGGAGCCGAGGCAGAGGGGACTGACCTCTCCGCTTTTTATCTACTGACCGCTCGGAGACTGCCACACAGTCAAGTGTGAGATAGGAGGCTAGACTCTGGAGGGATCACGCTGCACACCGCTGGGCTTCACAACTCTCCCCTGTTACAACTCGTGTCAGAGCCGTCAGCACAGCCGCCCAGTCACACCACTCAACAAGGCAGGGTTTTTGCTAAGCCAGCCAGATCCTGCTGACAAAACTCATCTGTGTTTGTCACTTATAAACGGAAACACAACCAGTGCTGATACTTTAGAGGATATGTTGTTAATGGAGTTGCGAAGTTGTCAGCTACAGTTTCCTTGTACTTTCGTACTTGCACACATTTAATTAAGTGGGCTTACCATGTAGGTGCACTTCTGTTTTAGGTCTGCGCTGACTATATTTCAGTGTCCTGCTCCACAAATAAAACATTCTAACCCAGGAGGAATGGTTTTACTGGCTGAATAACTTCTCATCTTCCACGGATTCGGAGATACAGAAAAGTTTGTTTGCTCTAAGGCATGGCTTATCTCTAAATAGTTTTTTTAATGCAAAGTTTTCAAATCCTGGCTGTCTTTGCCAGCCCTCAAAACACTGGTGATACAGATTATCGACTACTGCTCGTCTCAAACAAAAAATGTTTTCACACTTTTTTTTATTTGACATTTTTGCTTGCTGCAGCGAAATGCCATTTACTAAGAAACAGGCTTTCTATTGCCAACATCAATACTATATTTAAGTGCCAGTTTTGGGACCAATACCAGTATTGCACTGGTATGAGTGCATCATGCACAGTAGATATTAACTCACATTTTGTACTGAAGTATGCAGGCTGTAAGTTCATCAGTGAAGTCTGAGGAAAGTAGGTTAATGAGTGACATATGGAGGATGTACATTTATAAATAAAGTTTGAGGCTGAAAGTCTACGATGTTAAGTCTGGAGCATGTAGTGAAATATGGAGGCTGTAGGTGAAAGGCGTTATTTAACATAGAAACAGCATCTTGAGGTTTTTAGACAACAAATCGACCTCCAAACGTTGAAAACCATGAACAGAGATGAGAACATTGCTCTTTTTCTGCTCTGTAGAAGGGTAATATTGATTTTTTTATTTATTTTTTTAAATGACAACTAACTGCATGAAAGTAAACACAGACCAAAGTGCTACAAAACTAGTCTCAAGTAACAAATGAGTTTCTGTGGTCATTCAAACACATACAAACAACATTTATTTTTTCCCCTCAAAAGTACCATTAAACATACCTTAAAGAACATACCTTAAATGAGGTGGAGCTTCTGAATGTAAACAAATGAGAGAACATCGTTTCCCACAATCATGGACATAGCCTTTAATGAGTGAAGTTTTGAGGCTGTGGGCTCATCGGGGTCAGTTTACATATTGCAGAGGGTTTAAGGAAGTTCTCAGAATCCCATGGCAGCCTGCAGCTCCAGGGTGAAGTGACCCTGTCTCCACTGACTGAAGCCCAGCCCCACTGACCCAAATCCTAACCTTTCCCATTTTAAAGAGAATACAGAAAAACTGATATGTGGTCAGCAAAATGTCTCCAAGCATGGAGTAGCACAGAGTTGTGTGAGCCATGCCTTGTGTGTGGGTGTGGGTATGTGTGGGTGTGTGTGGGGATAACTCTTGTAAATGATTGGCCGCATGTGCTCAGAAGCTCTTCACATGTGAGAGCAAGTAGAGACGTGTTTATCAAGAGGTTTGCTGCTGAGTATCATAGCAGGATGTGCCTGCAGGTGTGGGAGAGAGTTTGAAAGGTGTTAGAGACATCGGTCCTATAAAGTTAATCTATAGAGCTCTGTTGTTTTTGAAGTTAATTTTCAAATAAAGACAAATTTGTGCCGTATCCTCGGGCATATATTTAGCACACAATTTCACAGGAGAATATTCTGTTGGCCTGTTGATTTTGCCAAAATGTTATACTGTAAATTATACAGATTTTTATATGTAATTCGTTGATACAGGATCTATACAAATACACAAATATTGATAAGAAATGTGCTGGATTGCATTTCATTTCGGAAATTATTATTAATTTCCTTCATTATAAGAAAAATATAGTCCAGATAGTATACCACCCTTCGCTAGAATGTGTCACATCTAAGTGCCATTACTACACCAAGAGCATCTCTCAGTTTAAGTGTTCAGACATGTTGTTGCCTGTTGAAACTCATACTGTGGTTTTTTTTTTTCTTTCTTTCTTTTTTTTTTCTCTCTGCTGCAGGTCCCGTGTGGCCCGTTCTGAAGAGCAGGGTAACAGAAAGCCCTTTGGCCTTGTGGCAGACATCCCAAACATCCACCAGCATGGAATGCTTCAGCTGGGCAGTGGAGGCCTCCTGCTGACTTCTTTCTGGCTGTGTTCCTAAACCCACTCCAGAGCTGCGTGGGTTTAGTAGGTTTGTCACAGGAACAAAGCAATGCCAGCTGGGATGCCCTGTGATGGCATTTCTAATGCCCAGTGCTTTTTGGAGTAAAGTGTTCTGACTGGACGTAGAGGGACTGTCAGAGCCCCCCTCTCCCCCAGGAGTCTTTTGCACTTTTCATCCATGGCACAGCAGTCCATAAGACATTTTCAATAGTTGTCAACAAACACACAAGGGAGTCTACTATTGAACATGACTCATGGGGAGGAGCCTGGCCCTGAGACACACCAGGATTCAGCTGTTTTAACTTATCTGGAAGGTTTACTAATGCATCCGGTTGCATCTGGGCCTGGTGCCACCGCAACAAGGAGATCAGAGGCTGGCAACAACGATGGGGAGCTAGGAAGCCAAGGGACCAGGGGCATTCAGCTACCCAATCATGGCTCGAGCCCGCCAGATAAAGGCAGCCCTCCTGGAGCGGCCTCGCAGCACCTTAAAAAGGCCAGACTACTCCGTTCGGGGGCCTGGATTGAGGCAGATAACCAAAAGAGAAATGTGCCCATGGTGGAAGTGAATGGGCAGATGAAGGAACACCATAAAACCGCCCTGGACAGTTCTGCCCAAGGAGAGAGCACACTGCTGGCCTCTCTACTCCAGTCATTCAGCTCGCGCCTACAGAATGTGGCCATGTCACAGTGCATCCCCCAGAGCCACAAACAGCTTGATGGAGAGAGCAGTGAGAGTACTCCCACTGACAAGGACACCTTCCAGGGCTACTGTACGGCCTCCAGCCGCCTCAAAGGTCTGATAAGGAAAAACAAGCAACAGAGCCACAACAACGTGCCTTACAGTCGCTGCAGCAGCCAAGACCGGCACTCCGAGTCCCCTCGTATCTCGCAGAGCTCTACGTCTGACTCCATGTCCTGTGCCGAGCGCTTGAAGGCTGTGGCCAGTCTAGTAAAGAGCAGGTCCAGTCCTGCCCCTTCCCCTAAGCCCAGTGTGGTCTGCAGTCAGTTAGCCTTACTGCTCTCCAGTGAAGCCCATCTGCAGCAGTATTCCCGAGAGCAGGCCTTAAAAGCACAATTATCTGGCCGATCAGCTAGCGAAAGGCTGGCAGCCATGGCTACGCAGCAAAACATGGATAAAGGATCTCCCAGCATGGGAGAGTCACTGATTGCCCCAGACATGCTAAGCTCCTTAAATGCCCTAAATGGAACACTCCCCTCACCACCATTAAATTCCAGCAAGAGGAGCCCCTCACTGACCCCAAGCCAAAGCGTATCCGCCAGCTCCCCCAGACCCTCTCCACAGCCCCCTAAAGAAAAACGCCCCTTTGACAGGCACAGCAGCCGGCCTCCGCAGAACTGCAGCAGCTTGCTCTTACTCCTTCTCAACAACCACAACTCCCAGAAGCATCTTACGAAGAACGGGCACCTGGAGGATGACTACGCTGCACCCCCTAGCCAGGCCTCCTCTCATCAGTCCGACAGCGAGTACTCCAACCAGGAGAACAGCTTGACCAAAGACAGTAGTGACGCAGAGAGCTGCTACTCCAGCTGCTCCCCTATTGACCTCTCAATGAGGAGCCGAATTTCCAGCCAAAAGTCAGAGCCCCCCTCCACCTCCTCATCTTTGGACAAGCTCACAGAGACGCTCATAAACAAGTGGAAGCCAGAGACTCCCGGGCCAAAGGTCCCTGAGGCAAGGGAGCTGGAAACGAGCCCAGACATGAAATCCCATCATAAGGTCACTCTCATGCAGTTACTGTTGGACCGCAAAAATAACGAGAAGGTAAACAAAATCGCAGATAATCCAGATTTGCAGCATGATGCAACCCTCCACAGCGTGGCAGGAGGCCCACCTAAACGGCTTGGCACATTGGAGGAGAACAGAACCCAGAGTGCTCTTGAGCAGGGGGCAGTTGGGGGTCTCTCCTCATTCTCTGTCAGTAGAGATGCCAGCAAAACTCCTTCTCCTTACTCCTACAGTTCTCCCCTTGTTCAGTCCAGTCCACTGGACTTGTGCAAGGCTAAAACTCACACCAGTGAAAAGATCAAGGAGCCTGCTTTCAGTGCCAGTAAACTATTACAAAATCTGGCTCAGTGTGGTTTACAGAACCCCTCCCCCTCTCCCCCTTTGCAAGTCCCCAGGCCTCCAAGTAAAAGGCAAAGCCCCGAATGTGAACTAAGCAGGCCACATTCTCTTCTTGACAAGCTCGGTTCTCCTGTCAAAAGGAACCAAACCCCATTGTTTGAACCGCCCCCGGCCACTGTAACACTTTTTGGACGAGAGCGGTCACCTCCGGCATCCACACAAATTGAGAACCTCCTGGAGAGGCGCACTGTACTGCAGCTACTGCTGGGCACTGCCTCCCACAAGGAGAAATCCAGTGGAAGGAGAAGCACAGAGACAGCCATGGGAGCTTTTGAAAACCCTCCAGGGGCCTCTGTCATCTGTGACAGCTCAAACGGACCTTCATTGAACATTAAGATCAAAACAGAGCCAGGAGAGGAGAGTCTTCCTTCAGACAGCTCTGATGACGGAGGACGCCGTTGGAGACTGGGACATGAGAGACACAGTCCCCTTGCTGAAGCACACAACAATGTCAAAGCGGAGGAGTGTCCCACAGAAGCCGCGGCTAAATATGGCCTTCTCAGCCAGCTGCTGAAACAGCAGACCACTACCTATCACTCGAGTCCACGTACAGAGCAACTTGTGAGCACAGTGAAAGAGGAGCAGCAGGATTATCAGGAGCCACTTCCTAAAAAGAGAAAACTCTGCATGGAGCTGGCTGAACATCTCAGCAATGAACTCTGCCAGAGACCGCTGGATACTGTGAGCAAGCGTCTGGTGTCCGGAACACCCGAGGTATGCAATAGCAGAAGGCTACTGAGCCCCAAAGAAGAAGACGCTTTCATCAAGAGTCCTGTGGGTAAAGCTCCCACGAGAGACACCCAAGGCTTCAATGTTTTGAAGCAGCTCCTTTTGTCAGACAACTGTCTGAAAGAGCTATCTCAGCCTCGGGGGACTCCTAGCCCTTTCCTCCCTCAGGCGAACTGCAAAGCCAACGGGAACTACACGCCCAGTTCCAGCTATAACCCCGAAATCGTCAACTTGCCATGGTTCCCCCAGGCTCTTAACTCAGGGCCGGCTAATCTCAAACCACTTGCATCCCCACCAGGAAACAGCACCCAGGGATCACCCTGGGCTAAGGGCTCCCCCAAACCAAGCCCCACACTGGTGAAAAAAGAGACAGAATGCTCACCAAGGTGGGCACTTGGTGGGGACGGAAAATTCGAATCAGGCCCCGATTCTCCACCTCTAACCCGATCTAATCCTATATTGTACTATATGCTCCAGAGAGGAAACGGCCAGCTCAGAAAGGAGATGCAGGATCAGGGGCAAAGGACACGCTGTGGGTTTAGAGTCAAAGAAGAGCCGTTTACCGACAGCAGGTACCATGAGCACAGACTGAGCACTATACAGCGCTCTCCAGTCCATTGCGAGATACAAAGCAATGGTAAGGAGCACTTCAGTGGCTCGTTACAAAAATCATAAACCTGAACTGCCAAAGACTGAGATACGAAATGAGTGCTTATCTATATTGGTTTATTTTTATTTTACTTTTGGAATGATAAGCAGACGATGCACGTTAATCCAAAATCTGTTATCGAATTCATCCATATCAGCTGTTTATTTTCCCCCATCTTTGTCAGTAGTAACTTGGCGTGACTTCCACAGATGCCATATTGCTGTCAAACTTGGGAAAAGACACGTTTTAGCATCAAACATCTTACGTTCTATAATTTCGTAGAAATCCTTTGAAGTCTACGTTTTATACAGGTCATATTTCTCTGTCCTGCACACGATGAAACTATCAGAAGCTTTCTCTTCCTCTGCGTATAAAACATTTATGAGGAACATCTCATTGCGTTTATTATTGATGACTCCAAAAACGTTACTGCTCGATTTATTTTAGATTGATTTGCATCTAAATCAGGACCGTTCCCTACGTTCTGAAGCGAACTAAATTGTACGGTGATAAGCACAATGCTGTATCAAATGCAAGCGTGGCATTCGCACGTCATGTCACTGCAAGGACTGTACGA
This sequence comes from Hoplias malabaricus, assembly GCF_029633855.1. Taxonomy (NCBI): domain Eukaryota; kingdom Metazoa; phylum Chordata; class Actinopteri; order Characiformes; family Erythrinidae; genus Hoplias; species Hoplias malabaricus. The sequence continues at coordinate 27,490,718 of NC_089817.1, forward strand.
GATCAGTCACTTTGTGTACATTATCAGGTATCATCATCCTGTTCCAACTGAGCTTGTGCCACAGAATCTAGCCCAGTGAAAAAAGTATCTACATAACCGTGTGATGGTTTTATATGGGGGATGGAATGGTTGGCAAAGTTACCCTTGTAAGCTATGTCGAATTTACAGTGCTTTAATATATTTTCATCAGGAATGAATCCGTAGGTGTTGTTCGATGTTTAAGGCATGGATAAAGAAAAATGAGTGTCATATTTTTAGCTGTCAAAGTATCTTTCTACGGTTTTTGTATCATTCATTGTTTTGTACTTTATATTCATATATGTAGCATTTCACAGGCGTATGGTGTCGAATACGTTTTTTGAAAAGTTAGAAACCTTCCCCCCACCTTCCGAAAAAGACTTTTTAAGCTCCGAGAATAATTTCTGTTCCATTTCTATGCGTGGGTATTACACGGTCAGTCATAGAAAGCATAGATGGGTGTGACCCTGGCAGTCTACTGTGAAACGAAACTTTGTAACGTCCGTCCGAGCGATGTAATAGTTACTCTACCCTTTTTTTTTTCTTTTTCTGGGCCCATCAACATAATCAAAAAATGACTGTTTGATGCCATTTTCCCTCGGTTTAATGGAGATGTTTTGACAATGGTTAGAAACATTTGTGTAAATAGTGCTTTCATGATGAAAGATGACTATTTTGTATTGTTTTAAAAAAAATTCCCTAGTTTTTATCGTCTTGAAATGTAAATATGTGTGTAATAATGTACATAAAATGGCAGAGGATTACTCTTTTTTTGCATGTCTCTATGTTGTGAGCTAATGATAATCTTTGTTCTGCAACACGTCGTGTTATGTCCGATCTCTACACTGCTACCTGTTGCATGCAGATGCATGGGAGGCACCTGTGTATCAGTACTGGGAATAGGGAAATGATCAAGTCTTAAATTTCTTTTTTATTTTTTAAATCACAGATAGACGGTTATTTAAAGCATCATCAGAAGCAGCCGTGGAGCCAAGGGCTCTGAATTGGCATTTGGTTGCAAATATACTTTTAGTTGAAATCATTTTTCTTTTGTGATTTTTCCTCTTCTGTTACTGGTTTACACTGCTGTGCATCCACCAAATGCATTTGTAGCAGAAATCTGTTTCATATCATCTGTGACAACCATGATTTACATTTTTTATGTTTATTTTCTGGTGTTTATTTGCACTGATAAAAATAAAATATTGAAATGCGTAAACTCAAGACTGCCATTTTGTGTTTTCTCTTGAATGTAAAATAATTGAAGCATAGTTTTATAATAAGGTTGAAGCGCTGTTGTGATTGGCCCAAGTTAAATCAGACATAATGAGGTACAAATATATCTACATCAAAATATACTCAAGTAATTTCCATATAATGAGTTAAAACTGTTTTTTTACGCTCTTGGAAGGGTTTATTATATTTTAGTTAAATGTAAGAAGATCGGGCGGCACGGTGGCGCAGCAGGTAGTGTCGCAGTCACACAGCTCCAGGGACCTGGAGGTTGTGGGTTTGATTCCCGCTCCGGGTGACTGTGAGGTGTGTTCTCCCTGTGTCCGCGTGGGTTTCCTCCGGGTGCTCCGGTTTCCTCCCACAGTCCAAAAAACACGATGCAGGTGGATTGGCGACTCAAAAGTGTTCGTAGGTGTGAGTGTGTGAGTGAATGTGTGTCTGTGTTGCCCTGTGAAGGACTGGCGCCCCTTCCAGGGTGTATTCCCGCCTTGCCCCCAATGATTCCAGGTAGGCTCTGGACCCACCGCGACCCTGAACTGGATAAGGGTTACAGATAATGAATGAATGAATGTAAGAAAATCCAGACGTCCCGAATATTAATTTTCTATCATTTTCATTTTCTAGTCCATCTTCTGTTCTCCTACTTTGTTATCCCTTTTTTTCTATTCCTCTGTGTTCAGGGCCACCCCACAGAGCAGGTATTGAGGTGGTGGATCATTCTAAGCACCGATTTTTGCACTCCTTCGTGTGGATCAGACACAGCAGTGCTTCAAGAGTTTTCAAACTGTCCACTGTTCAACACTAGTCCACAGCATGCTGCCCACAAGATGGTGTCGGCTGGATATTTTTTATTTATCGATTATCTCAGTCCAGCAGCACTGCTGTGTCTGATCCACTCGTGCCAGCCCAACGCATACTAACACACCACCACCATGCCAGCGTCACTGCAGCGCTGAGAATGATTCAACACCCAAATCACAGCTGCTCGGTGGGGGTCCTTTGGGGGGGTCCTCACAGTTGAAAAGGGGCTAACAAAATATGTGGAGCAACAGATGGACTACAGTCTATAATTACAACAATGTGCACCTCTATGGACAATGGAGCTGATAAAATAGACGATGTAAAATATGAAAGTGATTTGGCCTGGCAGTGTACACAGTGTAACATGTGTTTGTATATTTATTAATCTATATTCCAAAAGTACAGATTAATGGTTTGTAGTTATTGATACAGATTTTGAGTAAGTCACGCTGATTTTAAACAAGAAGAAATGCGACTCGTTTCTTGCATTCTTTAACTGCAGCGCCCTGACCATTTTCAAGTGTGTTCCTCCTTAAATCATTCAATCGTATAAATGAAGTCAATGTCCTTGAGCTGTGGGAGTAATTCTTGCTTTTATCTTCAGTTCCTCAGGGTACAATGTTAGGGCCTCTGCCAGTTTCTAACAAAGGCAGGAAGTAGATGGCAAGGAGGGTTTTTTTTGGGTTGAGTTGTGATAGGGTTGTCGTGCCATTCAGAGGAAACAAGAATAATTTGGCAAGTCAATCAGAAGTGAATTGTTTAATTATTGTTTGACATGGAGATTGTTTTATCATATGGGCTTCCTTTTGGTGGCTGCAGACAACAAACGTCTGAATCTGAAAAATCAAGCACAGCAGATGTCCTCTCTGTTGCTTTTGTGAACGTTTCTGAAGGGTTTCAGGCTTTTAGTTTTGGAAGAACACTCCACTTTCCATGGGAAAGGCCTAAAAACAAGTATAATAAAAAAAAATAGATTTAAGATGGAGGCGCTATGTATCAGAGGCTTAATGTACTTTCATAGGCATTAAATGCTCTCGCTCTCATTTGCACTAACCAAGCCCTGACCACCCCCCCACCCCCACAAACTTTGCTTAATCCTCTAATGAGTTCCCTTTCCTTCAACTTCAAATAACCTTTCCTCTCCGTGAACTCCATCCTTAGATTCTTATCATGCCTGAACTGCCTATAACCCCTTATTTCCTTTGGCTTTGGAACAGAGAGGGGAGCAGAGGCATGAGTCGCAAGTTTAAGCCGGGGTCAACGTTTTAAAAGCCCACAATCGGCCGTTTGTCTGTCCGGCCGCTTTGATATCTGAAGGTCTGCTGCTGGATGGTGGGTTTGGAAGCGGTACAGACGTTTACTTACAGCTGAAGTAGAGGCTACTGAAAAGCAAACTGTTCCAGCGTGGGGATCACAGGTCACTTTGTATCTGCAGAGTTTAAGCACAGTCGGCCGGGTCAATGCTTAACCTCGCCTCATCACCATTCCCCCGGCTTCTGTTTCAAAAAAACACTCACAGGAAGGTGTGTAATTGCATTTTATGGCTGGTCTGGCGTGATGACTGTCACAAGCGAGTGTCAAGAGTGAACAAAACAAACCGCAGGGACACGGATCAGTTCAGACTCAAGTCATTTCTTCAAAGTGACCTTTTTTTTCTTTTTTTTTGTCCATGAGAAGTGTTGAGGGACATCTACGATCTTAAAAACAAAGGTTTAAAACTTTCTATACAGTGATTTCATATTCTCAAATAACAGAGTAACACCTTATAGTTCAGGGCACAGTTTCCCAGAAACGGAGAGAGAGAGAGTTCAGTGTGATGCTCACTCTACCACTTAAGAATCTTCTTTGTTCTAAGATGCTGTTGGGAAACCAAGCCCAGTTCCCTGCTCAGGTACATGACTTTAGTTCGATTCCCTGCTCTGGTAACACTTGAATCAGTAGGAGCTGATAACGAGGGTTCCCTGCTCGGGTGAAACGTTCTGTACCTTTGTGTTTTTAAAGGCACTGTTTGAACCTTTGTAGTGTGGTCAAGCCAAGGTTTCAACCTTCCCAAGTTTAGCAAAAAAACCTGGTGGACGTTTATCTTATTTCACCCGGTCCCTAAAGGCCCCTCTGCAAGGTGTGCACTCTGGAAGCCCCTGTCTGTGCCTTAGGGGTCGTAACCTTTGCCTGTGTGTGATGTCTCTGGGCCGGGGCAGTGGTCATCCTGCAACTGGACACCCGCCCTGTTTCCCAGCAGGCCTTTCTTCAAAGGCCACTGTCCATACGACAACAGACATAAATAATCAACCCTTCCTTCTATTAACGCCGCACAGCCTTTAGCCACTCGAGCTCAGAGGACCTGCTCTGGCAGGAAGGAAAACTGAGCGTTAACCTCATGTCTTGGATGATTAGTTAAAGAGCTTCAAATTGATTCGCGCTCCGACTTTTCATTTGCGTTGGAAATTGGGTCAGGCGAAGATAAATAACGGCAGTGAAAGGAATGCCGATAAGCGATGGATTCTTCATTTCGAAATTAACCGTAACTCTATAATTGGGACCTTTTGGTGGTTACACAATGAGGCTGTTGGGAAATGAGGGGGAAAGGAATGCATGAGGATATGCAAAAAAGAAATTTCAGAGCACTGTATTCCTACCTGATCGTCACAGCAACCGTCCAACCCTATCTCACGGAGGTTTATAAAGTTTATCAAACCTTTTCCATCGGAACTGATACGGTTATCCTTTGTAGCTCTGAATAAGTCCTTCCGTGCGTGACCACCCCCACAGCCAACTTCCACGGGTCGTGCACTTTCAATGTAAACATTTCCACAAACCGCACTCAAATGTGAAAGGGTGGTAGAGTGTCAGCCAATCTTGTGGAGGACCAGACTGGAGATTAGAACTCGGTGGCTGGGAGACAGAAGGTCACCGAGAGGCCGCACCAAACATATTTGTGTTGCGCCTTCCTCTAAGATTCATTCCTGCTCCCAAAGGTACGCAGTCGTAGACTTTCAACACAGCCCAATACATCAGGATGACCTCGGCTACTTCAGCAGCTTCCATACTTCTGCAGATGGACACATGCGCTCTTCTACCGCAAAATGGCCCTAATGATTCAGCTGTTCTGACAGTGCTCGCTCGTTTCGTCTTAAGGGGCCGACACTGATCCTCCACAGGTTCGGGTCTATTCTCGCCCACAGAGAAACCTTTTGTTGTTTAACTTTTGCTTGCTGATGGCTCAGGAAACTTAATTGTGACTCTGCTAAAGCTTTTGAAGAGAAATAGCAACAAACCTTTCACTTAAATTTATTCATACTGGGGTTACGGTCTTTTTCCTTCATGTTCAGAGAGAGTTTTCTCAGAAAATCTGAGCACACTGTCCATTTTAACAGCCCCACTGACCATACAGGTGCACTTTGTAGTTGTACTGTTTCAGTACATTCATGTATTTATTCAATCACTCGTTGTCTGTAAGCGCTTATCCAGTTCAGGGTCGCAGTGGGTCAGGAGCCTAACTGGAATCACTGGGCGCAAGGCGTAACACACCCTGGAGGGGGCGCCAGTCCTTCAAAGGGTGACTCACACCCACACACACCACACTCCTCACAGACAGTCACCCGGAGGAAACCCACGCAGACACAGGGAAAACACACCAAAGTGTCACAGACCCCAACATCCTGGAGCTGTGTGACTGCGACACTACCTGCTGCACCATTGTGCCGCCCAGTTTCAGTACAGTTATAGTCAATCTGTTGCTCCTAGTCTTCTTAGACTGTTTGCGTTGGCCGTCTTCTAATCTTTCACCACTGGACGCTATTTGCCATATATTTTAGTTAAGAATTCAGAATCTCCAGCAGTCCTGCTGTGTCTGATCCAGCACAACACACACTAACACACCACTAACAAAGTGTGCAGAGCAACAGATGGACTCTATATGGTCAGTGAAGCTGACAAAATGGTCAAATGTATATGGCAGAATATTAGAGTGTATCTAAAAATCTTGTTTTGAGAAAGATGCCTTTATTTGAATGAGCGAATGTTCTCTTTTGTCTTTAAACCTGATCTCGTTGTTGTCAGTGAGTAACTACTGAGATTAAGGGGATCTCTTTTTTTAAATTCTTCTCTCCTTTGGGCCTGACCCACAGGCCTGAGGTTTTATGCTCTGACTTGGCAATTCTGAGCCAGATGTTTCTTGTGGCAAGACCCGGTGAATAAATAACAGTGTCCTTTATCCAAATCCATCTAGCTTAGACTGGTTCATTCTTTCTGCAGTCATAAAATCAATACTCTGTGCACACTCACATCTAAATGAAGATAGAGGCAATGGTGGAGTTAAACAGGCGTTCGGAGAGAGGTGAGCCTTTTCACTTCCAGATACGGACTGAATTTCTTTTGTTGCATGTCTTTACAAGCTCATTCAGGGCAGGGATGTCATGTGGTGTGACATTTTCCAGAACCTTTCTGTTGTTTTTATAGTAAGAGCCTCAGTGGTGAATCAGTGTCTGGTTCATTTTAGAGAATCAATTATTGTCTGTTCTGATGACATGCTTTAAATGGCGGTTGCAAAAATATCTGCTTAGAAATGCTGGAAATATTAGGAACATCTTGTATTCCAGCTGTTTGAACATCCCCTAAAAATGGCCAGAGAGATTTCTGAAACAACAAGTAGAGATTGTACACTTGTATAAAAGAAGAAGATGAGTCGAAATAATATTCATTCATTCATTATCTGTAACCCTTATCCAGTTCAGGGTCGCGGTGGGTCCAGAGCCTACCTGGAATCTCTGGGCGCAAAGCGGGAACACACCCTGGAGGGGGCGCCAGTCCTTCACAGGGCAACACACACACTCACACCTACGGACACTTTTGAGTCGCCAATCCACCTACCAACGTGTGTTTTTGGACTGTGGGAGGAAACCGGAGCACCCGGAGGAAACCCATGCGGACACGGGGAGAACACACCACACTCCTCACAGACAGTCACCCGGAGGAAACCCACGCAGACACAGGGAGAACACACCACACTCCTCACAGACAGTCACCCAGAGGAAACCCACGCAGACACAGGGAGAACACACCACACTCCTCACAGACAGTCACCCAGAGGAAACCCACGCAGACACAGGGAGAACACACCACACTCCTCACAGACAGTCACCCAGAGGAAACCCACGCAGACACAGGGAGAACACACCACACTCCTCACAGACAGTCACCTGGAGGAAACCCACGCAGACACAGGGAGAACACACCACACTCCTCACAGACAGTCACCCTTTCAGTCACAGTCACATCTCTTTAAAAGAGATTGAGAAAATGGGTCTGATAACAATCATACATCTGGTAGCAGACCACAACACCAAAGGCTTCAGAGTTTCTCCAACTCCAAAAGCAACAGACATTGTGTCGAAGCTTCCACCGTTGTAAAACAAAGCGACACAGTGGGTCTGAAAGGATGTGGTGCTTATTTACAGAAAGATGAGTCTGGAACAGAACAATCATCTGGCTGCTCCAAATCCCAGACCTCGACATCATTGAACGCTACTTACATCATGAGAATTCAACAAACGTCTAAGACTAAACTTGGGGAGGTTTTGAAAAGTATCCCCACAGATTTCAAAAAAATGAGAGCTGTAATAAAGGCACAGAGTGAATTCACTAAACTCTGACCCTAATAGACTAACCAGCATTTGTCTGTTAGGAACAACTTCTGTGCAGTGCTGTATATGTGAATAGCCTCGTGCTATCTTTGTGCGAGGGCATGGAGAAAGCCTACAGCAAGCGTATAAACTGACTAAAGTCGTCAAAGGATTCACTAAAAGCTGAAATAATCATTACCCCAGATGACAGTCTGAAGGTGACCTTGGGGCTCTGAGAGCTTGCTCTGAAACATGGCGCTTATCTAAAGAGAGACGTACTCCAGCACACGGTTTAATCTGGATAAATGAAAAACAGGCATCAATAAATCATGGACAATCTGATTCATGTCTTTAATAGAAAAGTCTATTGTAATCGAATGTGCTTCACGCAGCGGAGAAAATAAAGGTCACTTGCTAACACTGCTAGAGTGGAGGCTTCAGAGTAGCCTCGGAGGACATGACCTTACTTACAAACAATATGGTCTTACATATATCCTATATTGCGGCTTACAAATAGCAGGGTTATGCAACCCTTTTTACTTTGTGGAAATGTTGCGCACTACTGCCATCTTGTGGAGTCTGCAGGTAACGCCTCTAGAGTGGGACTGTTGCTTTTGTCTGTAACCAACATGAGCAGTAACTAGTCCTATTTGTATATTAGTCTGTGTTTTCTTTTAGGACGTTGTGTGACACACTGAGTTATGTGTGTGTGAGGTTTAAAAAAAGGTTTACAGCCGATGGAATTATGCCAGACCCCCATGATGTGCTGATGCTCCCCCTCTTGGAGTTCCCCTCTATCAGTTTTGCCTGTTACCTCCACTCTTTGTTGTGCTCTGTTGTGTTGTTTTGTGATCCCTGGAGTCACCTCTCTCATTGTGTGGTTGTGATTCAGCTCTGAGTCAATGTTCACTTAGTGGTTGTCAGTGCTGTAAATGCTGTTACACCATTAAAGAGCTAGTGCACTGGGAAACCTGCTGCCTGCATTTGTGTCTTCTATGGGAGAGCTATAGCCAGCTTAATTAGCATAGCACCTTATTCCAGCTCATGGATGATTGGCAATCATACACACACACACACACACACACAGAGAGACACAGACCCCCCCCCTCCACACACACACAGAGACACAGACCCCAACCCCCCCACCCCCACCCCCCACCCCACACACACACATTGGTTTATTGGTAGTAACTTTTATTTTCTAGTGATTATTTTATTCCTTTTTTGAATGGGGCGCAAAATAAATGGCGCCCTCTGCTGGAGGACCTCATCTCCAAAGATCTCAGAGCAGAGAGACAGATTAAAAGACAGATGGATAGACAGGTATTCCCTGTAGACTGATACAGTGTTCACCAGGTAGCTGCAATTATCCTGATGGATGGACAGATAGACAGACTGATAGATAAATAGAGAGTTATATAGAAACACAGACAGACCACCACTTTTCATGTAAATGGACACTGAGGTAGATGGACGGATTCATACAGTAGACACACAAACAGACAGACAGACAGATGAGTGGTAATGGATGTCTAGGTAGTTGGACAGACAGTATAGGATGGATGGGCAGATTTATTCCTTGTAGACAGACCCTGGGGTCACACAACACGCTGTTAACAAGTCAGTGCTGTTAGTTCACACATATGAAGCACTATGTTCTCATGTAATTAGTTGGCATTTCTGTTGTAAATGAACATTTATGTGACATTTGAACATCTCAGAGACTTCATCTGAAACCCCTCTCTCTGTATAAACCTTTAACTCCATCAGTTGAGTTTAATGTGACCTTGGGTCCACTCCAGAGGTCACAGCAGAACTTTGAGAAGGCAGTCAACCACTCCGGCTCGAAAACACCTTCTCTGAATTATGAGTTCATTTACACTCTCTCGCCCTTGCTTTCTCTCTCTCTCTCTCTCATTCTGTGTATGTGTCTCACACCATCGTCTCACATAAGCAGAAATTCTCGTCTCCACAGCTTCTCTGTAAAGATGTCATGGTCATGTCTGATCTCAGCTCAGCTCATCATACTCAACCACCCAACTTTGACTTTCTGTTTTAATTTCTGGGCTATTTTTGACAGCTGCTTAAGTTTCGGTTCTGTTCTTAAGTTCCTAAACTTTACATTCTCTGATACATACAACTACCCTATAATGAGAATGAAAGAATATCATATAATGTTCCTACCCAGAGGATATGTATCATAAAACAGAGGTGTAATTAATGATGATTTTCTATTTTCTACTGATTTTTTAAATAATCCTCATAAATAAAGAAAAAAATTAGGATTTCAGGGTTCGACTACAAATATAACTGAAAACATAACTACATTAAAACTATACTAGTCTTAAAATAATATAATAATATAATACCGTCTGCTAATTAACAGTGTTTTTATTAATGACCGCTTGTCCCCACCTCCTCATATACAACATAACCCAGTAAACATTTAGCCGTTGATTCAACGTTGAAATAACGTATTGACTGCCGTCTAATCAACGTTCTCTTAAGGTTGAAAATGAAAGTTGAGAAGACGTCCAAACACAGACATTGAAAAGACGACTATTAGACGTATTTTGGACGTCCACTGACGTTATCGGTTGGTCACCGCTTAACTAACTTAATAAGATGGACGTCCATTGGTGTTTAAAATATGTCCTTGATGGACAGACTACTTTTAGACCTATTTTGAACATCCTTGTTTACTGGGGAAGGTTACATAATTAAGTTGTATAGGATTTTATTTTTTGTTCTTATTGCTTGTAACAGTAAAATGACATATCCACTCGTGCTGTAGACATGTACACCAATTATCCACGACAGTACCTCCACATGTTCTGTTTTCTACACTCCACTGAATGTATACTCATACTTGGAAGTTATACAATTACAGACTCTAGTCCATCAGTTCTTCTGGCCACTGTTTCTAAATGGTCAGGACCCCCACAGGGTCAGCACTGAGCAGGCATTACACAACACACAAACACAACGCCATCATATCAGTGACACTGCAGCACTAATAATTATCCCCTACCCAGATAATTCCTGTTCTGTGGTGGTCCTTTGGGGTCCTGACTATTGAAGTAAAGTCTGAAAGGGGGATAACAAAGATTTCGAACGACAGAAATACTAAGTGCAACTGAATGTTCAGTGGAGACAGTAAAAAGGACAATCAACAATGAATCAAATTATTATTAATATTAATAAAATCAATATTAATAAAATTAAGCAGAATTATCGTGATATCGAGACGAATTGAGTAAAAAAATCATCGTGATATTAGTGCGATATTATTTCCAACCCCTACGGAACCCCATCAGTGTTACGTTTCGATGTTCTATTACTGATGTCTGTGTTGTTGGTTGTGCTTGTGCAGACAGCGCTAACGGAGCACAGAGTGAGATGGAGCCCGAGTCGGCGCTGAGCAGCGGCGGCTCCCCGTGAACCCCCGCCCGACAAACTCTCTCAGCTTTATCGCCTTTATCCGCGGACAACAGCGGTTTATTCCTCAGCTCTCCGCGCCCACAGCCTCCCCTCTGCGCCGAGCCATGACCGTGGAGCAGAATGTCCTCCAGCAGCACTCCCAGAAGGTAAAGATCAGCTAGGCTAATCTAAGGCTATCGTTTTCTCTCTGCGCCAGTTTGTAGTAACGATTCGGTTCAGCGAACCGACTCTTTCAAACTACGTGTTTCAGTGAACCGAATGAACATCGGATTCTGTGCCGTTATGCCGAGGGTGGGTCACAATGATTCAGTTAAATCAGGGTGTGTATTTATGATATAAATCATAGTCATTATATATATATAGTTATACAATTATGTGTTCAAGATGTATCTTTAAAATATTAGTTCAAATGAGCAATAGGAACAGACTCCCCATTTTTAAAATGTATAAACTACATTAAAGGTGCATTAGGTAGTTTTACTGGTGTGTCTGTGCGTGTTGTTGTAATTCATCTAATTAACCACCAGGGGTCATACATAACAAAATCTCCCATCCGTGCACTAGTGTAACAGCCCTGTGACTTGTAATAGAATAGATATTATTCTGCTTTATATGGGTTCGACTAACAATTAATTAAGCATTGTCATATGAAGGGGGTCTCTACATCAGCATCAGCCTCGACGACAAATTTGCACTGGTTTAAAGGAACACTAGGTAAGATTTGGTAATTTGGGGAAGGGTAGGGAGGGAGGCATTGTTTCCTACCCTCCTCCAAAAGATACAAAGTGCAGTTTCTGCAGTGCTGAGCCTGGTGTAGCAATGTCAGAGGCTCATTTCTCCCTGTTACAGTTCAGTGAAGCGTCACAAAGATTTTGAAGCTGTAATCTTAAAGTACAATTACTCGGTGTTCTTTTATAAAAATATATGACACAAAAAGGTTACCCTCGCTAACAAAGTCATAACACAGAAAGCTAGTCTTCTGGAAATCTGTATGTATCACTTGGCATCAGCCAATCGCAATAATGCTGTAGAAATATTAGTGAGAGTTTAGCCAAATAAATTAATAAAGCAACAAAAATATCATGTAATATTAACTGTGGTATAAAAGCAATATTGCTCCTAGGTTGTTCTTTTAATGAATATCAGCACTGCTGTGATAATCTTCAATACTCAGCCTGATCAAATGTGCCAGTATTTAGTAGAACACTCCCTCCTGCATGATGTTGCTTAAAAACATGTTTTCTTTCACTAAGCAAAGGAGTGGGGTTACATTAACTTTGTGGTGAGCCAAACCAGTCATGCTCTCAAGTTTGGGACCGTGTTTATAGGCAACATCTGTGGTTCTGTGAATAGCAAGAAAACAATGTTTAACAAATATACTGCGTCAAGGAGGTCCCCAACAGAAAAGGCAGTACATGTCTTACAATAGCTCTGAAACGTTTGGCACTCCTTTTTAGCCCAGAAGTGTCGTACGTACTCTTCTTTAAGGGTAAAGACCCCAACAGGACCAAATATTAGATAAAGCGTGTCCTGTTTTGTGAATATGTGAAGTAAAATTGAGAAAATATGTTAGTAATTTTTGTTTGTAGTCTTGGTTTTATAACAAAGAAGAAACTTGCAGTAGCTTTTACAGTTCGATGCAGTTGCACTTGGGAATCTGTTCTAATGATTCACTGAACCGAATCTGTTACAAAAAAAACAATTCGTTCCTCGTTACAGTTTTGGGAAAGTTAGCTAAGCTAACCCAAGCTTAGTCTTATTTTCCAAAGCAGAGGACAAACTCCGTCCTCCCTCGTTATCTAACACTAATTTAGGGACAGAGACGCACCGATTTACCCGTTCGGAGTGGTTCACGGTGTACGAATTTCTCTGTGCAGCTTTAAAAACTTCGCTAGCAGTGTAGCTTGCATGCTAATGTTGACATAACTGCGTGACACGCCTAGAAACGAGTTTCGAGCTGTGCTAACAACCAGCCTCCTCTCTGTTTTGTATATCCATATTATTCTGTCCCTACGCTCATATAAAGCCGTTATTCAAGGTTTAATAAAAGCCAGCAGCAGTTAAAGCAGCAGCTATCTACAGCTTTAAGCTAACTGACTGAACTTGGCTTAGTTTAAACTATGAGCTGGCAGTATTTGATAACTGTAGTTAATAGGCTTAAAATGGCCTCTTCACAAAGAAAGATCATAAGATATCAGAAAAGACAAGTAAATAACTTTCCAAACACAACCAGGCTTCTGTGGTTGGTGCAGTAAAACACAGCCCCCAGTCAAACACTAACACACATTAATTTCCATAAAGTCAGACACCAAACTCAAGCCTTCTGGTTCATTGTAGCAAAAAGAATTAGCCGCAATCTTACGTTAACACACACATCAATCAGTGAGGCTTTAAAACCACTAAAGCATGTCCAGTCTTTGGGTGTGTGCCATTAAGCAGCTGTGACCCTGTGTGTTGTAATGTCTGTGTTTGACACCTAACATAGTTGACTCTTGGGTTACTGCCATTCAGTGATCTGCTTACGGAAATAATACAAAGTGTCTGTCAGGTTTTAAAGCTGCAATACATGAGGTTTGTTTATCTGCTAAAATAAAGTGTCATTCAGCTGCTGCAAATCACCCTGTAAAGCCTAAAATATACATACAGCAGTCAGAGATGTTGGGTCAGATTTGCCAAGAGTTTTTATATCTCAAATATTTTTACGTGTTAATGACACATACACGGGTGGCACGGTGGTGCAGCAGGTAGTGTCGCAGTCACACAGCTCCAGGGACCTGAAGGTTGTGGGTTTGATTCCCGCTCTTGGTGACTGTCTGTGAGGAGTGTGGTGTGTTCTCCCTGTGTCTGCGTGGGTTTCCTCTGGGTGCTCCGGTTTCCTCCCACAGTCCAAAAACACACGTTGGTAGGTGTATTAGCGACTCAAAAAAAAAAAAAAAAGTGTCAGTAGGTGTGAGTGAATGTGTGTGAGAGTTGCCCTGTTAAGGATTGGCGCCCCCTCCAGGGTGTATTCCCTCCTTGCGCCCAGTGATTCCAGGTAGGCTCTGGACCCACCGTGACCCTGAATTGGATAAGCGGTTACAGAAATGGATGGATGACACATACACACTTCAAAAGGGCAGCAGTTAGCTAAGCAGTGTTTGGTGGGGTGTGGCTTTGTAGCCAAGTGCTCATCAGTACAGCACTGAAAGTTATTTTGGTGATTTTCTTGCATTTGGAGTGCCACCACTCCAATTCCCCAAACTTACATAGTGCAACTTTAATAGTTACCATTGTAGGTTTTACTGTGACTGTAAGTGGCAGGGGACTGGAGCATGGATCATGGTTATCTTTATAGCTCCTTTAGCAGCCTCTTTTTGGAATGAGAATTTATTCATGCTTACTCTGGACATATTCTGCTTACTGTAAGCTTTGTTTGAAATAACTTTGGATATTCTCCTTTCTTGGTGGTAGATAATATTTATTTGGCTGTGTTTACCCTTAGGGATGCACTGTTCCCTCTTGGAATGCGTAAGGTACTAGACGAATCCTGATGTTTTGTGTGATTTCAGCTGAAACTTAACCAGGAACCTTGTCTTTTATGAAAGTGTTTTGTGAGACAGGCCTTGGATGACTGTTGTGAAATGTTTTGGTCCCAAGTCGGCCAGAGCGGTGTGAGGTGAGACGTGACTGGATTGGTGTAGCACTGGGGTGGAGTTTGGTTTGGCAGAGTGTCTGTGGTGCCATGTCTCACAGGGAGAAGAAGGACGTGGTGCATGGATCGTTGAAGTAGTAGTTAGCTCAGTGCTGGATTTGATTTTTCTGCTGAGCTACAGCTATATTAGAGACTGGGGTGTTGTGGGTAAGATGCAGTGTAGTTGCTCAATGCCCTGAACTACTTTGTATGCAAGAAATGGGGATCACCTTACCCAGCAGTAACACAGATACGTGGAGCAACTGCACCATATATATGCAGATGTTTGTAGACACCTCATACAGTTCTTTTTGGATTAAGACTTTGCACCTCTACCTGCAGGCTTCCTGGAAGGCCACACTACATGCTTGAGTATTTGATTGAATTCGGCCACAAAGCATTAGTGAGGTCTGAGAGCTAATGTTGGATGATTAGTTCTGGGTCACAAACTCGTCCTAGTGATACTGGATGGTGCAATTTCAGCAGGGAAATCAGTTCCACTGCACCACAGCCGAGTACAGGGTGGGGCGGGGGATTTATAAACCACCTAGCCTACATTTGACACTGGTGTGTAGATGGTGTTCAAACATTTATCTATCTGTCACTTTTCAGTCAGAATGCTTTAGTGTATCCTACTCTGACCCACTGTTGGATCAATGATACTCAGGTAAACACAGATCCACCTGAAAGATCCTGAATAACTATCACCAGTCTGACAGTCTCTCCTTAGACCTATCTTCTCTTTGACCACACATGCACATGCAGCTGCAGGAAGCAGAGCAGAGCTGCTAAAACTGCTAACAGGCATTTGCCAGGTTCCTTCTCTTCTTTCCTTAAGAGGCTAAGGTGTGTCTGGTGGTGTCTGTTTTACCCTGAAGTTACATCAGCAGCGACTTTTTACCTCTAGCCATCCAAGTCACATATTACCTGTGAGCATGTCTGAACTCCGACTGACCTTTGACCTTTTTTTATTTATTTATTTTTTAACACTAACGCTAAGTGCCTTGGTGGAGTAGCGGAGATGAAGCATGTCCCACCCTGCTCTGTGGCCACCATATCGCTTCGCTCCTAAATTGCAGCATAGTTGGACGTCGTCCACTCCGTCCGCTTCTTGTCATACATTTGTGCTGCCTCTTGTCGCTGGAAGTCATAAGGTGAATTTGAAACCGAATGACATCAGGCCACTTTGTTGCATTGCTGACACACAGATTCATACTTCTGAATTTAGCATACCGATCTCTAGATAAAAATATGGCAGACGTATGAAACCATAACTTTAGAACATACTTTTACAATGCCTGTTATATTGTATATCACTATAGTCTAGAGCTCTGTTTAGGACTGGACAATAATATCAATATATAATGTTTCAGTACAAGTGATATGATTTTTAAACAAATTTTCATTCATTCATTCATTATCTGTAACCCTTATCCAGTTCAGGGTCGCGGTGGGTCCAGAGCTGACCTGGAATCATTAGGCGCAAGGCGCCAGTCCTTCACAGGGCAACACACACACTCACACATTCACTCACACCTACAGACACGTTTGAGTCGCCAATCCACCTACCAACGTGTGTTTTTGGACTGTGGGAGGAAACCGGAGCACCCGGAAGAAACCCACGCAGACACAGGGAGAACACACCACACTCCTCACAGACAGTCACCTGGAGGAAACCCACACAGACACAGGGAGAACACACCACACTCCTCACAGACAGTCACCCAGAGGAAACCCACGCTGACACAGGGAGAACACACCACACTCCTCACAGACAGTCATCTGGAGGAAACCCACGCAGACACAGGGAGAACACACCACACTCCTCACAGACAGTCACCCGGAGGAAACCCACGCAGACACAGGGAGAACACACCACACTCCTCACAGACAGTCACCCGGAGCGGGACTCGAACCCACAACCTCCAGGTCTCTGGAGCTGTGTGACTGCGACACCTACCTGCTGCGCCACCGTGTATACATTATACATTATACAGTATACATTATTTCCAGCACCTGTCGCTGACTGACAGTGATTACAGGGTACTTCTGTCAGCTCATTGAACACAATTTTATAGTTAGTTTAAATATATTCATACTGACAAAGCCAAGAGGTTAATGTTTGATGTTGATACCATGTTTCTTGCTTATTCAGACCAGTTTTTCCTACGTCTTTTATATTGTTCATATAGATATTGACCATATCGTCCAGCCCTAGTTGTCCCCGTGTCTCTGCATAAACACGAAATAGTTTAGACAGCCTTGTCTACATTCTTAGTGTGTGAGTTTACATCCCCTGATTCACAGAGTATGATTAAAACTAATAAGTAGCTGCCCAGTGGACCAGTCAAGAAACAAATAATACTGTGTTGAAGTTATTCAGTACTTGCCAGTGTCTTAACACACTGTCATCAACTCAGTTCTGAAGGATTAAGTTTGTTATTGATTCATTCAATATGGCTAACTTAGATTCCATTCTAGGGAGGAGTGTTTTTCATCAGTTTGTGATTTTCGTGTTTGGCACCCTGTATGTCTTCAGTTATTGTACAAAGAGCTGTGCCATGCACAAACACAACACGGGGAAAGGCCGGCTGCATTATTCATTGCTCCATCTCTCTCAAAATGTTTGGACTCTGTTTTCTCTCTCCCCTGCGTCTCTGGGCGAACGCTGCTCCCAAACACTGCTGGGGTGAACTTGCAGAAAGGCCTTGGTGCTGTTTAAGGAGACAGGGCCAGTAATTTAAAGCACTTGTATGGAGTACATTCGCTGGTAGAGGTCTCCAAGAACCCCAACGCTGTCAGCCTCGTTCTTTCTGGAAGCACCCTGCTTGTGGACAGCCTTGCACTTGGTGTGAGAAAACTTTGGAGCAGAGTTTTGAGTTCATTTTAGGTCACATCAGCATACCGTGGTCGGTGCGGTTTTGACCTTTTAAAACAGTACCAGTATCCACGAGTTTTTTTTACATGCTGTGATTAAACGCAGACATTTGTGTACTCTGTTTGCTTCTTTCTGCAGCACCAACAAACATTACTGAATCAACTGAGGGAAGTAACTGGAACCACAGATGTTCAGCTATTACAGCAGGCCCTGCAGGTAAAGACGCTAATCTCTTTTTTCCAACTGCTCATTAACAGCCTTCTTTTGATTTGGAATTCATATCATAATTTCCCTATTATAAATATATGCCATTTTTGGGACGATTTAAGCTAAATAATAGAATTTGAAACAGCTGTGGACACAAAGCTATTTCCCAAGGTCTTAGTCAGTCCATTTTTATTGCCATATTCATTTTTGTGTGGTTTAATTTCTTTCAGGTCAGCAATGGTGACATAGCTGAGGCGGTGGCCTTTCTTACAGATAAGAATGCCAAGGTCCCTCAGCAGGATGAAGCCACATACTATCAGACGGCTCAGATTGGCAATGACAGATACATCAGTGTGGGCAGCCAGGCTGACACGAGTACGTATTTGAATCTTCTCCTGGCCCGACAGAACAAAGGTTGGCCTGAACCCAAGGGAGCGTGTTCTGCTCTTCTTATGAAGCTAACATGGCACGAAACAAAGCGCTGACCATGACCTGCTAGAAATCTCTTGTTACTAGCAACACGTTCATAATATTAGTGTTACTAGAGCGCCTCTGGAACAGTTAGAGATGTGTGAGTACATACATATTCAGGTTTGATGCTGGTTTCACTTCCCCAGTCGGGGTTGTTTATAGATGTTTTAAGTATTAATATTTCGATCAGTTATCTTTCACACAGTTATGGCTCACGTAAATAAAAACTCTTCAGGGAAACATTTTTAATGCCTGCCATTAACCAGCCATTAACAAAATAACTCTTAAAAATGGATCCTTTGGAACTTAGAAATGACTTTGGAGGGGGCATGCTAGTCATTTAAATGTGGGTGTGTCCATTAGGGCAAAAATATAAAAATAAATAAATATAAACACTGACATAGGGCGCATATAAATATCAGCTGATATTAGTGACTAAACAGGATACAAACATGTGACCTCTTGATGATGGTGATGGTGGTGGATGGTGAACAGCAGTTTAGTATGTGATATGTTGCACTGGGGAAGTAATACTTGAAAGTATTTAATGGTGTCTTCTCTGGTGAATATTTGAGAACTCTTGGCCTGAGCAGCGTCATTTCAGGCCACTTGAGAAGACTTGATCCTTAAGGCAGAGCACCTGACTGTTCATTTCCACCACAGGCTGTAAACACAAAATGACACAGGGTTAAAAAAAACTATGATAAATATACTGTTTAAATATTAAGTAATTGTAGACATAAGCGAGTATGAGTACTGTCTCTACTGTCCCTTAAAATGTGGAATTAAATAATCACTCAAAGCACAGGCTATGGCAGAAATTGCACTCTTACAGAAAAGAAGTGATCATTTCAGGTTAATTTCATTTGTATCTGATTATATTTATTTATAAATACTAAAGTGTTAGTAAAGTAATAGTAATAGTAAAGTGTGTGAAATTTTAAGTATGATACCAGCAGTTAGTCCTTGGCAATATGAGCACAAATCAGTATCACAATTAATTGTAGATTGTATCACAATTATGATTAATGAACGATTATTTTGTGCTGTATGTTTGACCCTCATAATGACTCCAGTATTAAAGATGGGATTTTTTTCTAATGTCGCTGGGAGCTCGTTCTTTTCTTGTTTTTTGAGCACTGTTCATACTTGCCGTGTGATTGTGCTTTGGTCGCTGAAAAGTGTTTTTTTGTTTTGTTTTGTTTTTTGT
The DNA here is from genome assembly GCF_029633855.1 of Hoplias malabaricus. Lineage (NCBI taxonomy): Eukaryota > Metazoa > Chordata > Actinopteri > Characiformes > Erythrinidae > Hoplias > Hoplias malabaricus. The sequence continues at coordinate 27,510,268 of NC_089817.1, forward strand.
TTTGTTTTTTGTTTTTTTCTCAGCATTTACATTTGGCTTCTTTTTGTTCAGTGTCGTCTTAAAGTCAAAGCAAAACATGTCCAAACTAAAGACACTGTGGTTTTCTTTAATACGAGCTGCTCAGGTTGCTCGGTCGGCCTCAGTGTTTAGGTTCTCCTGTGGCAGAATCACTTGACTACAGTGTGGTTTTAAAGGGACAGTACATGAACACACATTGGGGACATAACAGAAAAAAAATCGATAATATTGATGTAGACAAGATTATGACTATTAGAAGTTCTGAATGAATTTTGATTCATTGGGACCTGGAGGTTGTGGGTTTGAGCTCCGGGTGACTGTCTGTGAGGAGTGTGGTGTGTTCTCCCCGTGTCCGCGTGGGTTTCCTCTGAGTGACTGTCTGTGAGGAGTGTGGTGTGTTCTCCCCGTGTCCGCGTGGGTTTCCTCCGGGTGACTGTCTTTGAGGAGTGTGGTGTGTTCTCCCTGTGTCCGCGTGGGTTTCCTCCGAGTGACTGTCTGTGAGGAGTGTGGTGTGTTCTCCCTGTGTCTGCGTGGGTTTCCTCCGGGTGACTGTCTGTGAGGAGTGTGGTGTGTTCTCCCTGTGTCTGCGTGGGTTTCGTCCGGGTAACTGTCTGCGAGGAGTGTGGTGTGTTCTCCCTGTGTCTGCGTGGGTTTCCTCCGGGTGACTGTCTGTGAGGAGTGTGGTGTGTTCTCCCTGTGACTGTGTGTGTTTCTTCCGGGTGACTGTCTGTGAGGAGTGTGGTGTGTTCTCCCTGTGTCTGTGTGTGTTTCCTCCGGGTGCTCCGGTTTCCTCCCACAGTCCAAAAACACACGTTGGTAGGTGGATTGGTGACTCAAAGTGTCCGTAGGTGTGAGTGTATGTGTGAGTGTGTGTGTTGCCCTGTGAAGGACTAGCGCCCCCTCCAGGGTGTATTCCTGCCTTGCGCCCAATGATTCCAGGTAGGCTCTGAACCCACCGCGACCCTGAACTGGATAAGGGTTACAGAAAATGAATGAATGAATAACACTGTTTGCCTGTTGACAATATTGTGATCATTTTACAGAATGAGTGTTTCATTGGTTTAATACCAGTTTTTTTTTCATTAAACTATTTGACAGTGTTGTTTGATTAATAAAACTGCAGTAAGTCCCACATATTTAAAGTATGTATACTGTTTCAGATGTCATTGATCTGACCGGAGATGATAAAGATGACCTTCAGAGAGCCATTGCTCTCAGCCTGGAGGAGTCTAACCGGGCCTTCAGGGAGACGGGAATCACAGATGAGGAGCAGGCAATCAGCAGGTGTGTTAAGAGTAGATGTTATCACTGCAAAGACTTAAACTACAGACACTGTTACTTTAATAATCCCTAAAGAGGGATGTATGGATCCTGATGTTTGATCTTTGGGTTTGAAGTATCTGGCCTTTGTTTTCCTTCAGAGTGTTGGAGGCCAGCATAGCGGAGAACAAGGCGAGTCTGAAGCGGACTCACACAGAAGTGTGGAGTGACTCGCCCAACCCTCACGACAGAAAGAGGCAGGATAACTGCCCGGTGGGCCTGAAGAATGTGGGCAACACCTGTTGGTTCAGTGCAGTTATACAGGTACATTTCTACTAGAGCTGCACAGTATGTAATTAGTTCATTAGAACGGCACTAAATAAAATTTAAATTAGCCGTTTTTTAAACGTAAGAGTTTTGTGTGTATTGACTAAGCACCAATACAGAGAGATATTTGTGTGCATGTTTTTATGAATCAGGGTGGTTATGGAATCCCAAAAGTACGTTCTTCTGGCCGGTATAATTTAAGCCAGACTTCAGCAATGTCATTTTATTGAATTCATCGGTGCATCCTTAGATAATTAAAAGTAGGGTGTAACAATACACTCATACCATGATTCGAGTAAATACTTAATGTTCACTTTTCTCTGAAATGACTTTGTGTTGTTGCATAGTCTACTGGACGTTTATGAACTGTTCAGCGGGACTGGATGCCATAATGGATGCCATTTTTCCCTTTGTTCAGTTGAAGTGTAATTACTATGCATTGTTACATCCATAACTTCAAAGTGTAACGAATTGCAGTGATGTCACAATGTAATTGTATTTGCCGTCTTAATTTTACTTGCAGGATTCTGTCTGAATCTACAAATACTATTTAAAAATTGTAAGTTGAGAATGTTTCTATCACCAGAACCTGTCATTTGTCAATCCACTTCAACTTTAATTTAACCGAAAAATCTTGTTTTCACAGAGTAGATATACGTTATATGAAGCTGCTTATGTACTTCCTCTGATTATGGACCAAACTGTCATCATGGCCTATTAGGGCAACGTAAATAAAGGCCCAATCATTTGTATAAAGTGGACTTAGTTCTTGTTTACATTCTGTCAGTAGCTGTTAACTCCTTCCATGTGGTCAGCAGGCCTCAGATGAGTTTCTCGAAGAGAACATATTGTAGCCAGGCTGTTGTTTGTGATGATTGTACAAAGTAAATCTGTACTGATAGCATTGTGTTGTGTGCTGATCGTCCTTGGCATCTCATGGGAAAACTTGGACCATGAAAAGATGTGTGGGGATCACTGGATACACTGTCACATGCTGTTTGCCTGCTGTGTGTAACTGGACTCCTGAAGAAGCACCAGCACATGTGAAGGCTGCAGGGGTTGTTGTTTACATGCTGAGTTTTGCAGTCTTGTGTATTACTAGTAACTTGGTTGGACCTCTTATATAAGGGTAAACAAAGCAATGTGCCTTAATCGTTGCCCTAAAAAATATAACGGTGTCATATGAATATCAACTCTTTGTTTCTTATTTAAGATTAAATGCTTCACTGATGTTATTAAACATTTTGTACATTTTGGCAGACATTTAAGAAATGATTATAATATTGTTTATATTGAACTCTTTAAATTAATAGCACTCTCAGAAACCAACTATCTTCACTGATTTTCTGACCCCTTCATTAGGGCTGGACAATAATTCAATATCAATATATATTTCAATATAAAATGTTTCAATAACATTGATATGATTTCACTGACTGTTGTTCATTACAGAACACTGTAGTCACTTCATTGCACTCAATTTAAAATTTATTTTAACAGTATTAATATTGACAAAGCAAATAGGTTTATGTTTGATGATGATGTAATGTTGTTTGTTTGTTGTTGGAAGAGTTTTTCAATTGATTGAAAATATTTGTGATATATATTTTGATCATATTGGCCAGCCATACTCTTAATTCATACCAAGTCTGACGCTGCATTTACACTGTTCAACTGTATGTACTCACCATTTTTCCCCAGCCTTTCAGATATGCTCTGCCCTATATTTCCTTTCCATTTTTATAGTCTGGATGTTGCTGGCCAAATAAGCTTTTGTGTTCTTCTATGAACAAGACGGGCTGTTCTGCTTCTGTCTTGATGCTCATTTGTTTGGTCTACAAACATGACAGTGGAGCTCCGTTTGGTCAGCCTGAATTTAACACATCTCTATATCACAGAGAATAGTACAGGGTTTGATTGAGAAATGTACACAGTGTAGCCCTCTATCAGTACACCATGGATATACATGTGTTCATTTTCAAAAGTCAAAAATTAATTAATTTATTAATTTTTTTGTATTTTCAGTCCTTGTTCAACCTGTTACAGTTCCAGAGACTGGTGCTGCACTATTCCCCACCTGCCAGGGTCCAGGACTTGCCTCGTAACCAGAAGGTGAGCTTCCCCTCTGATCCCTTCACCTCATTCCACACACACACAACCTATCAGTCACAGCTAATACACAGCCTTGCAGGCCAGATTGCTGACTGACTCCAGACAGTCTAGCAGCTTTTATAGCTTGTCATAGCCAAGAACTGCTTAGACAAGAAGTGGATTTTATTATTTGATTGGCGTTCTGCAAACTTAACCACAGAGCATTACTTTTAAATGATCTCCCTAGATTTATTGGTGATTGATGGGGACTTTTATCCAGTCATGGACCCACATCCCACACACCCACACACTTATAGATGTGATTACACACATTGCACAGTGTGTTTTAAAATTCTTTTAAGCTTGGTGGCTTTCTGTGTAAATGAAGGGACCATAACAAAAACACAGTGTCTATGACGTGAAGCACTGAATAGCACCCCCTTGTGGAGCAGTATCTAAAAAGTGCTGTTTTGTTAACATTCAATATATCAATGATTCAAATCATTTTATTAGAGCATTGACTTGGCCACAATTCTTTATTTTTCCCCAGATTTAATTGAATGTCCATGAATGTCTCCAAACTGCCGTTATTCGCTTTTATTATTTGTGTTTTTCAAGGCAGAGCATTGCTGTAATTAACCCAAAAGCCTGTGTGTGTTTGTGTGACCTCATTTTTGTTGGAAGGCACTGGTTTGATCATGTAAGATGTACTATTCTTGCATCGCAGCCCTACAGTTAGGAAATCTTTACTGTGTAATCTGACACCGAGAGTATATAATATTTCCAAATCTGCCATAGAAGCTGTACAGGGCTTCTTCATGATCATTACCTAGTATGTGACCTGTAATAATCTTCTAAGGCTAATCTTTTCCACAGTGTATACAAGGCTTTTGATTTGTACTCGAGCTAAAAGCTAACGTTGCTAACAACCTAGAATTTAATAGGCAAACAAATGTTCTCTGTAAATACCTACTTCAACCCGTCATTAAGGACACATAGACTTATCATTGTGCTTTAAAGTACACTGTGGTGACTTTAAAAAAGGAGCAGAATCTTCCAAACTGTTCCTTTTTAAATATATTTTTATTAATACTACCTACCCGTTTTGCTTTAAACACAAGTTCTCTTTACAACCAACTCTAGGAGGACTCTCTGTATGAGTGTATATCTCAATGAAAGCACCTTTATTATACTGTTGAGCTATGGCAGTGCCTTAGTTCAGCTATGATGGGGAGCAGTGCATTTGAGCTGGCTGATTAGGCTTTATGTAGAGGAGGTCAACCAGAAGAAGAGCTTTTTTTTTTTTACACAAGGCTTTTGTTCTCTGGCATTGCTGCACTCGCAGTATCACTGCAGCGTGGCCTTAGAGTCTCAGAGTTGGCGAGACTTCATTATACATTCAGCCCCAGTGTCAAACCAGATGCAAATCAGACCAGATGCAATCCCTATGTATCCCCCTCTCACCCTGGGCCTAGAGCTTGCCCTAGGGTCAGCACCCACAGCCTCTAATCTGTGCTAAGCTGCTTCCACTGCAAATGGACCACCGAGCTGATTCAGTCCCTCATTCCATTTCTCATCTGCTTCATGGTCAGTGGAAAAAGCTCTAGCAGGGTTTAGGCTGTAATCTGTTATCATTGCAAGCAGTGCTGGGAGAACAGGGGGTGGGATCCTGGTTCTAAGAGCTGATGAAGGCCTCTCTGTGTCTCTGAGACTTGCTCATAGTGTGGGTCACTGTTTCTCTCAGTGCGAAGTAGTTAGCCCAGAAGCTTTACCCTAAGCAGCTCACATGATACTCAAATGCAAACATAGGCCACCATTTTATTTACTTACTCTGCCTCTCTCTTAATCCACTGTAAGACAAAACAGAAAATATTAAGTGGGGTTTGCGCGTGTCCCTGTAGTGTGGGCATATAAGATGTATGTGCCCACGTTATATGGACAGTTTATATGTTAGAGTTAGATCATAGATATATAGTTAATCAATATAATGCTCATTTCTTTTGTCCATTATTAGAAGAACAAATTAGCAGAGCTCTCTGAATGTTGGGTTTGATGGCTACGTTCTGACCTCATACTATGTTTGTGGGATTCATCAGAATAGTTGTTAAATCTCTGTACTTTTCGGTTCAGGAGCATCGAAACCTACCCTTCATGCAGGAGCTGCGGAATCTCTTCTCCTTGATGGTGGGCTCCAGGAGAAAGTATGTGGACCCGTCGAAGGCCGTAGAGATCCTCAAGGACGCATTTAAGTCCAGCGAGGCACAGCAGGTAAGCTTCTTGGCTGCTTTTTTTGACAGCTTAGCTGAGTCAGGATAAAGAGCAGTGGAAGTGGCAATCTCTCCAAACACCTCAAATCACCTTTGTGTTTAATGTTAATCCCAGACTTTAAACCTCGCCTCAGTTTCACAGTTGCATACAAAATATGCATCGATGAAATTGGCACAGATTGTTGGCATTGATTATTCTTCTAGTAGCTAACTTTATTTTAAAAATTATAATTTATTTTAGGACAGTTTTACAGTTTTTGATGCAGCAAAAGTAAGATGTGGCAGAAATCCTGTATTGTGTTCATTTGACAGTTCTTAGTGTTTAACCATCTTTTACCAAATTACAATACTTTCTACAGTACGATATTTTGCTAAAAGTACATTTATTTAAGTGCATTATTTTCTTTACTATTGAATTTATTGTTCTATACCTTTGCAAATTAAATTGAGAATGTTGTAATGAGGGCGGAACGGTGGTGCAGCAGGTTAGTGTCGCAGTCACACAGCTCCAGGGACCTGGAGGTTGTGGGTTCGAGTCCCGCTCCGAGTGACTGTCTGTGAGGAGTTTGGTGTGTTCTCCCCGTGTCTGCGTGGGTTTCCTCCGGGTGACTGTCTGTGAGGAGTGTGGTGTGTTCTCCCTGTGTCTGCGTGGGTTTCCTCCGGGTGACTGTCTATGAGGAGTGCGGTGTGTTCTCCCTGTGTCTGCGTGGGTTTCCTTTGGGTGACTGTCTGTGAGGAGTGTGGTGTGTTCTCCCTGTGTCTGCGTGGGTTTCCCCCGGGTGACTGTCTATGAGGAGTGTGGTGTGTTCTCCCTGTGTCTGCGTGGGTTTCCCCCGGGTGACTGTCTATGAGGAGTGCGGTGTGTTCTCCCTGTGTCTGCGTGGGTTTCCTCCGGGTGACTGTCTGTGAGGAGTGTGGTGTGTTCTCCCTGTGTCTGCGTGGGTTTCCCCCGGGTGACTGTCTATGAGGAGTGCGGTGTGTTCTCCCTGTGTCTGCGTGGGTTTCCTCCGGGTGACTGTCTATGAGGAGTGCGGTGTGTTCTCCCTGTGTCTGCGTGGGTTTCCTCCGGGTGACTGTCTATGAGGAGTGCGGTGTGTTCTCCCTGTGTCTGCGTGGGTTTCCTTTGGGTGACTGTCTGTGAGGAGTGTGGTGTGTTCTCCCTGTGTCTGCGTGGGTTTCCCCCGGGTGACTGTCTGTGAGGAGTGCGGTGTGTTCTCCCTGTGTCTGCGTGGGTTTCCTCCGGGTGACTGTCTATGAGGAGTGCGGTGTGTTCTCCCTGTGTCTGCGTGGGTTTCCTCCGGGTGACTGTCTATGAGGAGTGCGGTGTGTTCTCCCTGTGTCTGCGTGGGTTTCCTCCGGGTGACTGTCTATGAGGAGTGCGGTGTGTTCTCCCTGTGTCTTTGTGGGTTTCCTCCGGGTGACTGTCTGTGAGGAGTGTGGTGTGTTCTCCCTGTGTCTGCGTGGGTTTCCTCCGGGTGACTGTCTGTGAGGAGTGTGGTGTGTTCTCCCTGTGTCTGCGTGGGTTTCCTCTGGGTGCTCTGGTTTCCGCCCACAGTCCAAATACACACATTGGTAGGTGGATTGGCGACTCAAAAGTGTCCGTAGGTGTGAGTGTGTGTTGCCCTGTGAAGGACTGGTGCCCCCTCCAGGGTGTATTCCTGCCTTGCGCCCAATGATTCCAGGTAGGCTCTGGACCCACCGCGACCCTGAACTGGAAAAAGTTACAGATAATGAATGAATGTTGTAATGAAAGAAACAGTACATGATGTATGTGTAGAACCCCAGTTCTCTTTCACGACCTTGTAAAAATAGGCTTGTGCTTCTGTGTGTCTGTCTCTTAACAGCAGGATGTAAGTGAGTTCACTCACAAACTGCTAGACTGGCTAGAGGACGCTTTCCAGATGAAGGCAGAAGAAGACAGGTGAGTCCCGGCGTACATCTGTCTTGACCAGAGGGAGAAGGCAGTCATCATTTTAACACCTTTTTATGACACATCTAGTCAATCCCGCTGCTCTTTTCTTCAGTGCATTGCTCCTTTATCCATCAAAATGATGTATGACCTTCAGATATTCTGTGCTCTAACTATTAGCCAAACCCTACGATGATAAATGAGCTGCATTTAATTATACGACTTCAATTAGTTCCATTGACTAACCCCTGAACATGGCCCAGGCTAAGGAGTGCACCCACACAGTCAAAGTGCTCCCATTTGTCCAAGTGCAGCTGGCCCAGCACAGCTCACCGCAGCTGCTTTTCTTTCCACTTCACAGAGAAGGAGAGAAGCCAAAGAACCCGATGGTGGAGCTGTTCTACGGGCGTTTTCTGGCTGTAGGTGTTCTTGAAGGTGAGAAGGATTGACAGCATGAAAATTATGAATTATGCCCAGTTTCACCTCTGCTGCTGCAGCAGACACAGCCCTTGCTTCTGATGCCAAAAGGTGACCCTGTGTTAATGAGATCTAAAGGACTATGGCTTTCATTGATCTTTGACGTCTGATTGACGTTGTGCTGATTAAGCACTGGTTTTAAGTGCCATGACAAAAGCATAAGTGCGCTAGAGGTAGGGGTTGGTGATTTGAACTCAACCTAGGTTCTTAAAATTCAGCCAATGCAGAGTGATACACACAAACCCTATGTGTAGGAGCACGCAAAGTTTAGTTTTGCTTTGATTTCTGTCTCTTAATGCTGTAAAACTGTGTGAAAAGTGTGAGCTTAGTTAGGAATGATGATAGTTTGAAGGCCCCTAGGGGCCTGCGACCCCCAGTTTAAGACACCCTGCCCTGTTTAGTAAGACGACATTAAAGGCCGGTTGTTTAAAGACAGTTGGGGCCTTGTGTTGGTCTGAATGCATGACCTTATCAGTGGGTATTTCCCTTTTTTACTTCAGGACTCATAGGAGAACTGACTCATACTGTTTCCTAGTAGTTGGTTGTCTTTGTCTTTCTGTGTGTGCTGGCTCCTTGGGGAACTGAGTCTGGGTTGTAATCCAGGACAGCACTTTTGTCTCTGGCCTGATGCCTAATAAACACATGGTCTTTCTAGCACTGTTCTAGTGTGGACAGCTATGCTCTGATACATTAGTCATGACCCACTTCTGCAGTCAGGCCTCGATGACTGGACACTGAAGACTTAACGAAAGCATAAACGGAGTACATGGTGACTTGAAGAACTGCGTGTTCTGTTTTCTGCAATCCTCAGGAAAGAAGTTTGAGAACACGGAGATGTTTGGGCAGTACCCATTACAAGTGAACGGCTTCAAAGACCTGCACGAGTGTTTGGAGGCCGCCATGGTGGAGGGCGAGATCGAGTCTTTGCATTCTGCAGAAAACTCAGCCAAATCTGGACAAGAGGTCAGGATTAAGAAAACCCAACATGTTCCCCCCTGTGTGAAATGCCCTAAAGCAGTGGTCCTCAAACTTTTTAGACCAAGTGTCACTCGTTATCAAACCAAAACCTCCAAGCACCACTTATGATTTTTACCACAGAAACATGTGCCCCTGGTTCTTCCTGCTGCGGGGGCATAAGGCAAAACCTTACATGTTTTGGTGCTTTTTATTTAATTGAAATTTGCTTAACACAAAATTATTTAAAATAATTACTAAAAATGATACAAATAACTAATAACTATAGACCTAAACTCAATGTTTTAAACACAATTATACATTTGTGAACATATAATATACTAACATATACTAACATATAATATAAAAACATATAATACCAATAAAAAACGAGGTGAAAACAGAGTGGCGCTTGGGGCCAGTCAAAACGGCTCTTTGCGCTTGCAGTAGTAGCCGAGTGTTTTCTTCTATTTTGTCTTCACGTGTACAGAATTCTCGCTTAGTTTTTCTCTATTTTTGCCTCTGGGTTTAGTCCTTCTGGGCTTCGGAGTGTTTCTCGGGCTTGGTCTCTGCTTGTTTTTGCGTTTTCCTTTTTATAATAAAGTCCAAATTGCTCACGTCTGGCTCTAGCCTTTGCTTACGTTCAGTAAGAAACTGAAACTGGACTTTCTTTACAAGGATTTCTTTACATGGATTTCTCAATAAACTGGGGGATCACAATCCCTCTCTGAAAAAAAGTGGAGCAGACGTAATCGACTATGGGGTATGCGTAGCACGTTGTATTTTTGTACAAGACAAATGAATTTCATTGGGCATAATTATGAAAACTGTGAAACATTATGTAATTTACACATAAAACCTTCATGAATAAATTCATAAAGGTTCAGCTATGAATAAATTCCTTATTTAAGTAGTAAATTCATTGGGCGTACCACCTGTTAAATTCTTGAAGGAACACTAGGTGAGATTAGGTGTTTTTGCTCCTGAGCTCCCCCTACCATTGTAGAGTGTAATTCCTACCTTCATAGTTACATAGTGCAGTTTCCGCAGTGCTGAACCCAAAGCAGAAACGACAGAGACACTACTCTCTCTATTATAGCTCAGTGAATCATCACAATAACTTTAAAGCTATCATTTTAAGTAAAAATATTAACCTGTGTTTCTTTAATTTAAATTTTTTTAAAATTATATTTTACTTAGTAACCTTTGAAAATGCCAGCTGCCCTTTACTTTTTGTGAACATTTCACGACTAAAGGTCAGTTAGAAATAAATCGGATAGGAATAAAATTGCTGTCTTAAAGTATGTCCTAGATAAGTATTTTCTTTTATGCCACGAAGACACTAAAGTTTTATTGTGACGGGAGCAATATGCTTTTAATGTCATTCTCTAAATGTAATCCTGTGTCATCCTCACATAGCCTCCTCACTGATCCCTGTCCCTCTGGCTTGGTTTAATGGATGGCACTAGCCCTGACTGTGCCTCCTTTTCGTCTGCAGCTGCTCTCTGCTAATTATCCCTCAGCTCAGACGAGGCCGTAGTTAGCAAGAAATGAGTTAAACCCCACTCCACCTCGCAGTCGGCTTTAATGAAACTTGAGAACTTAGCTGTTCTCCAAGCACAGGTGCAAAGAAAGTGATTTGTAATGTTTTGGCTGTGTACAGCAGCTGCCAGAACTTGAGTCTTGCGAGCAGCTCCTCATAGACATCAATATGCACTGGCAACTTCTACTCTCCAGGTTATTCTGAGCGCCTCTTGTCTTTGGTTTTGCTAAAAAAGAAAGTTCCTTACAGATATACATACTGTTCCAAATTGTTTTGAACCCTGAACTTAACTCGAAAAGCAGAACACTGCGTATAACGGCTGTTATCTCCACCTTAAATGAAGAAAATGTTTTGTTTCCCCTCAGCACTGGTTCACAGAACTCCCACCAGTTTTGACCTTTGAGCTGTCGAGGTTTGAGTTCAACCAAGCCTTAGGCCGGCCCGAGAAGATTCACAACAAGCTGGAGTTCCCCCCTATGCTCTACATGGACAGGTGTGTCGTCTCGTTTCTGACTGATTCTCATGTACGGCAGTCGCAAAGTAGAAAAAAGTACGGGTGAAAACACTGTTGGAGCTGGATTAGATTTGAGCGGAGTTGTTCTGGGCAGCCTCAATGTACAGTTTATTGCCCAAGTCTTCACAGAACACCACAGGTGTTTAACAAAATAACAACGCGCCCGGCGGTTGTTTTTATGCTGAGACTTAACTGTGTTTCCCTTGCCGTCTACTTTTATAAAAGGTTATGACCTGTGTTCTGCTCTGCTCTGCTCTTTCATGCAGCTGCATTAATTAAATCTCCCAACAGTATTTGGAGGCAAGCTCTGAGTTCACATTTGTACTACTCATGATCCAATGACTGTCTTTCAGTGTAAACAAGCTTAAAAAAGGGAAACCGTGTATGGCCCTTCTATTATATGCTCTGATGTAGTCACAGGATTGATGTAACTATCTAAATGACTGTACTCCACACAGGTAACAGCTAATACAGCTCCACAGCCTGACAAGCAATCTTTCTTAATGTCTCCTCAGATACATGGACAGGAATCGAGAAATCACACGGCTCAAACGGGAGGAGATCCGGAGACTGAAGGAACATCTGACTGTCCTCCAGCAGCGGCTGGAAAGGTGAGGCTGAAATTTAGGGACGAGGGGTTGAATGCTCACCTCTGTTTCAGACCTCACGCATGCTTTCAGTAGCTTAATCAGAAGCTGTCAAACTGTAAATATTTGTTAGGGGTATTGGCAGGAATAGGCTTCATGAATGCCTCAGCGGAGACTTGCTGTCGGTGTGGCGGACGTGGCAACAACATGGTTTGTTCAGCTGCTGTTTTTAGATCTTGAAATCTAGATGACTCTCTCTCTCTCTCTTGCCCTATTGCTCTTTCCCTTGAGTAAGATCAGCATTTACTTGAATGTTTACCTCCTTGTTAAAGGTATCTCAGCTATGGCTCCGGACCCAAGAGGTTTCCTCTGGCTGATGTCCTGCAGTATGCAATGGAGTTTGCCTCCAGCAAGCCTGTGTGCACTTCGCCTGTGGAGGACATTGACACGTCAGCACCACCTGGTGGCACCACTGCACAGGTGCTTCCAGCACCAAGGCAAGGACTTGTTTTTCAGTATATTTTGGGATTTACATTTACTTAGAATAAAGCATAATATTACAACCCCCATTTACAAAACAAGCACCCCAAACTTACATGGAATACACATACAAGCTGTGTACTAAAATCTGTGTATGGTACTCAATGCAAATGAATATAAAAACTGAATAGACAGTCAGAATTGAATTAGAATCGGCTCACACTTGATTCCAGCGTACACTCATGCACTTATAAGTTTCTTATATTCATCTACAAAGTGGTAAAATGGCTGAAGAGGTATTGATTAGGAGACTGGATAAAAAATCCCATAGTAGAAGATACTTATGAACTTCTAACAACAATGCAATAATTGGTAGAGCACTAAAATGAACACGATGGTGTCGCAGTCACACAGCTCCAGGGACCTGGAACTTGTGGGTTCAAGCCCCGCTCCAGGTGACTGTCTGTGAGGAGAGTGGTGTGTTCTCCCCGTGTCTGTGTGGGTTTCCTCCGGGTGACTGTCTGTGAGGAGAGTGGCGTGTTCTCGCTGTGTCTGTGTGGGTTTCCTCCGGGTGACTGTCTGTGAGGAAAGTGGTGTGTTCTCCCCGTGTCTGCGTGGGTTTCCTCCGGGTGACTGTCTGTGAGGAGTGTGGTGTGTTCTCCCTGTGTCTGTGTGGGTTTCCTCCGGGTGGCTGTCTGTGAGGAGTTTGGTGTGTTCTGCCTGTGTCTGTGTGGGTTTCCTCCGGGTGACTGTCTGTGAGGAGTGTGGTGTGTTCTCCCTGTGTCTGCGTGGGTTTCCTCCGGGTCACTGTCTGTGAGGAGTGTGGTGTGTTCTCCCTGTGTCTGCGTGGGTTTCCTCCGGGTGACTGTCTGTGAGGAGTGTGGTGTGTTCTCCCTGTGTCTGTGTGGGTTTCCTCCGGGTGGCTGTCTGTGAGGAGTTTGGTGTGTTCTGCCTGTGTCTGTGTGGGTTTCCTCCGGGTGACTGTCTGTGAGGAGTGTGGTGTGTTCTCCCTGTGTCTGCGTGGGTTTCCTCCGGGTGATTGTCTGTGAGGAGAGTGGTGTGTTCTCCCTGTGTCTGTGTGGGTTTCCTCCGGGTGACTGTCTGTGAGGAGTTTGGTGTGTTCTGCCTGTGTCTGTGTGGGTTTCCTCCGGGTGACTGTCTGTGAGGAGTGTGGTGTGTTCTCCCTGTGTCTGCGTGGGTTTCCTCCGGGTCACTGTCTGTGAGGAGTGTGGTGTGTTCTCCCTGTGTCTGTGTGGGTTTCCTCCGGGTGGCTGTCTGTGAGGAGTTTGGTGTGTTCTGCCTGTGTCTGTGTGGGTTTCCTCCGGGTGACTGTCTGTGAGGAGTGTGGTGTGTTCTCCCTGTGTCTGCGTGGGTTTCCTCCAGGTGATTGTCTGTGAGGAGAGTGGTGTGTTCTCCCTGTGTCTGTGTGGGTTTCCTCCGGGTGACTGTCTGTGAGGAGTGAGGTGTGTTCTCCCTGTGTCTGTGTGGGTTTCCTCCGGGTGACTGTCTGTGAGGAGTGTGGTGTGTTCTCCCTGTGTCTGTGTGGGTTTCCTCCGGGTGACTGTCTGTGAGGAGTGTGGTGTGTTCTCCCTGTGTCTGCGTGGGTTTCCTCCGGGTGACTGTCTGTG